>NC_041814.1:31704173-31924173 GCF_900964775.1 Scleropages formosus | reverse complement strand
AATTCCAGTAATCACCTGTATCACCCCACCTCCCCCCATATCACTGAAAACAGAAATTTTCTCTCTTGCTGCTTTACCCTGTTTTTCAATGCTTACAACTGTCAGGAAAAATAATATATTTTAATTTTTAATTTTTTAGTTTGTGTACCTTTTTTTAAAAAAAAAATAAAATAAAATAAAAAATTTTGCATGAAGGTGATCAGGAGTAATCTATGCTGAGTTTTGTGCACCTACTCGTGTGATGAACATCGGTGCATCAAGTGGAAAGAAACAAACCAAGTTTACTTGAGAATCACACTTCTGCAACTATGTCTCCTTCTAATGTAATGAACACATTGTATTTTCTCTGAGATGTTTGTCACTTTGGAGAAAAGTGTCTGATAAATGAATAGATGTAAATCTTTAAAATCATAAAACACCAGTTTTGAAGAGCTCATGATGATCTGCAGCTCACTGCAGGTCCTGAGAGATTAATCATTTTTTACTTCATCACTATTGTTATGTAGGAATCACATTTTCAAGGTGTAAATTTCTTCTCAACCCACAGGTTGGAGAAACTGGTGTTTTTTCCCTCAGTGCAGCTCTGGGTTCTTGGAGATTCTTGGACACTTTGCTGAACCCTGAGGAAACAGTATCGGTGCAGTAAATAGAGGTGAAACCTCAGCCTTGTGTGTGATTTCCTTCATTGCGACATGATGATTATCACAGATAACAGCGAACTTCAGTTTATTAAACTATAATTCAACAGTATGAATTGTGATCCAACACGTCGACTGGACTACAGGACCTTCTTGTGCTTTGGAAACTTGTTGCTGTCGGTCTCATCGGGACCAGCCGAACTCTACAGGAAGCACACAACTAAAGCGGTGTGTCCTCAGTATTGTGTCTCTTTGTCACGCCTCGCAGTGTCCAACACACACACTTTGACTGGCTGAACGTCTCTCAGGAAACACTCAGTAGCCCCATGATGTGCAGATACACACTAGAGGTGTCCTACCTCGTTGTGCTGCACTGCTATAGTGCTGTACACCACTGCATCTCCAGGGTCCACGAGGGGCTGGACAGGAACACACACTGTCAACACAGCCTGTCACCACGTTTTACTGTTGACACTTTACAGTAGAGTTACACTGTTATATTACCATGTTTTACCTTGTTTACTCCTCTCTGTGCTGCCGGTATCTTGTGAACCACGGTGCTGTAGGTCACTTCATCTTCATGGTCTTTGGTCGACTGTAAGGAAACACCACACGCCGTGAGCGAAGGTGTGCGAGAAATTTCTTTCGGGGTCACTTTCATATCCAGTCGGGGTGTTTTTCTGAATTAATACTGGACACGGTGGACAGGAGCTCCAGTCACACACCAGTGTCCCCACTGAAGACTCTATGAGAACAAAGGGTGTGTGAAGATGTTATTTTTTAATGGTGCAACTGCTGTGTTGTTGGTCTTTTTTGAAAAATCATTACTATTTAAAAAAAAAAAAAATTCTGTTGATATTTTCCTGTTTTTTTATTTTTTTGGTGTTTCACCAAAACAATGTTATTTTTTCCTAGTTCAATAAACACCCCCCCCCCCCCCCTCCACTGGGTGACTTTCTGAAAAAAAACACACGTTGACGCGTCACACACACATTTCAGTCACATATGAGACGGGGACAGTAGAGTCCACTCACAGCGGGCGTCCATCTGTTCTCTCCATCCCTGCGTGTGGTGTGTGTTTCCTCTGCAGGAACATGGGAAAGAGTATGAAAGAGGGTAGAGCTCTTACTGCGTTTTCAGTGCGCATGATCACGGTAAAAGTGGTGTTACTGCTCTCATATATATGTTTGCGAGCAGCTTTTCTCACTCAGTTTCTTGTGCAGAATCCAGGTCTTGATGACAAAAGGCACCAAGAGCAGAAGGAGAAGTGCGACTGAGAGCAGAGCGATGAGCAGTGCGCATGGACTGGAAACAACATGGACACAAGGACATTTACCACGAATCTGAGTGTCTCCTTCATTTTTACTGCTGACGATAAACATGGTTTTACCACGACAACATGGTCATCTTACCTTTGTGCATTTGTTGTTTGGCACGTCTCCTTAGTTAAGGCAGCAGGAGACGATGGGGTAACCGGCGTGGTAACCGGCGTGGTAACTGACTCTCCTGTTGGACGGGTCACAGATGAAGTGAGTTTGTGTTTTGTGTTTGTCACACATTTACATTTATTGAGTTATGAGACACTTTTCTCCAAAGTGACATACAGTGATTACTGTGGTATTTACGTGGTACATTAATACCGGTGACTTAGAGTGTTAAACATAGTAAAGCACAGTACAGTACAGTACCTACAGTGATTGAGAGCTCACAACAGGTGTTTAGAACGATACTCATGTCTGTAGAAAATATTAAATAAAATAAAAATATTCTCTTTACACCTGGAAACATTTACTGCGTTTTTACAGGTGAGACTCAGTTTTGAAAGTGTGTAGTTACTTGTTGTGTCAGAAGTGACAAATACCGAAATAAATATGAAATGACAGTTTGGCACAGATATAATAATGATTTTCGCATGAATCTGAGCAGGAGGATGTTTTTAATAAGAATAACAATTGATATGAAACATTTTACTGACGGAGAATCGTTACAGTTACATTTAATGAAGGTAAAGTAAGAGCTCTATTTTGTAATCAAGTTATGAAAAGCAACGTTTGGGGTACGAAATGTATATTTCGGTTGAGTAGGAAAGGAGACAGACGTGAAGATTTCGCACTTCACCTCATACTGCAAAACAAAATAACTTTTAAGGAGTGATCATAAGGAATGTAAAACATAGTACTTTTGGTGCTACTTTTAGTATTAATATCTACTGTGTGACATTGACTCAAAAGGAAAATTTCAGCTTTCATACAAACAAAAAGTACCAGACTTACTTTAGTACCTTTTTTTACGAACTATGTAAAGAAACACGGCAGACGAGTAAAAGCACAACTCGCTTACCTCCGGTTACTAATAAATATAGAGCTGTGAGGTCATTTTCAGTTCGAGAAGAACGAGTTTCCACTCCACACCAGTACCAGCCAGAGTTCTCCTTCTGTAGGTTCCTCATGGTCACGTTGAAGACCAGTTTGCCGGGGTCATCGGTGATGGACACGTCGCCTTTACTCTGCGGTGAGGCAGTGCGTACCATAGTAGTACAGTACCTCCAAGCTTTCCCTCTACACCAGTATTTCACTTGGTGTTTAAATTGCCGATCATAGCGACATGGGATGGTGACAGATGCTCCTCTCTCTACTGATCTCCAGCTCTCAGTCCTCACTTTTTTAGTACCTGTGGGGGGAAATATAAAGTAGAACATGTGTTTCGACGTTGTTGTGCGAGGAGCCGGAAAGTAGCGTACCGTGGCGTGAGAGCCGTGTAACTGAAGTCAAAGAAAGTGAGGTGAAAAAGTGAAGAACTCCCTCCGATGGGCTGGCATCTCATCAGGGTCTCCCCTCCCCTCCCCTCCCAGCCTTGTACCCAGTGCTCCCGGGATAGGCTCCGGGCCTCTGCGACCCTGTTGCGTACAGTTACTACACGACCTGCACAGGCACGCAAAAATAATTACGTTTCGTGCCAGGCAGGACAGAGCGGATGAGCTTCTCCGCTGAACACACGAGCACATGACACACTGCTACTCGCCCTCAGTGTGGCTCATGTAGGACCGAAGCAGACGCACACGGCTCTTGTTAGGATGGGTTCAGTAGTGACGCCGAGGCCGCGGTAACACACGTCGCACGACACGTGAGCAGCTCACTTCATGGCCTCGTCAAAGTTTCGCAACGAGCAGCGGCAGTTTATGAAAATGCAATTCAACGTCTTACCTGTAGAAATTGTTATATAGTGAGAGGAAATTTCATACTGAGGACTACCAGTGCCCACTCCGCACCAGTACCAGCCAGCGTCCTTCTCCTGTAGGTTCCTCATGGTCACATAGAAGACCAGCTGGTCGGGGACATCGGTGATGAACACATCGCCTTTACTCTGTGTTGAGTTACTGCGTACCGTGGTAGTACAGTGTGACCATGTGTATCCTTTACACCAGTATTTCACATGGTATCTGTATTGGTGACCATAGTGACATGGGATGGTGACAGATCCTCCTCTCTGTACATCTGTATTCACAGAGCTGTTACCTACGGGGACATTAAGTGTTCAACGTTACATTTCCATTCATTTAACATTAACTGGAGCATTTAGTCACCGTCACTGAAAAAAATTATTTTTCTTAATAATTTAAAAAAGTATGTTTGTGCTTTATTTTCTCGTTAAGAGACAGTGAAAAGAATAAGAAGGAATAAACCAGAATTAATTGTTATTGCTGCAGCATAATAATAATAATAATAGTGTTATGATTATAGGGGGGCGCGGTGGCGCAGTGGGTTGGACCACGGTCCTGCTTTCTGGTGGGTCTGGGGTTCGAGTCCTGCTTGGGGTGCCTTGCGATGGACTGGCGTCCCGTCCTGGGTGTGTCCCCTCCCCCTCCGGCCTTACGCCCTGTGTTACCGGGTAGGCTCCGGTTCCCCGCGACCCCGTATGGGACAAGCGGTTCTGAAAATGTGTGTGTTATGATTATTATTATTATTATCCATTCATTGCATGGTTAAATATTTATAATTTTAAATGTGAAACAGTGTGAGATGTACATACTGACAAGAGTTATACTTCACTTTGGGGGAGAAATTTTGTGAATATCAAAAAATATAAATGAAAAATAATAAAACGATAAGTTTAATAAAAGATATTTCACCATGACATGCAAAGCTCCAGCCTGTCCAAATCTGGCAAATGCATCAATTATATTATATTATATTATATTTGGCATCATATCGTATCGTATCGTGCTGCGTGATCCATTCGAAGCTATAATTTGCTTCTCTGAGTTTCGTTCATACAATTTTTTTCCCACTTTGAGCAAGTAGTTACTGACGATACATGTGGAATAAGGGTGAGACGAAAAACTCACAAGAAATGCCAATACTACATGTCATCAATCTCTCTTGATGTCTTTCTCCACCAAAGCAGCAGTGTGTGATGTCCCAGTGAGACGTGTTTCTCTTACCTGGGAACCTGGTGATGAGGAGGAGAAGGAGGAGGAGGAAGAGGACAGAAGCCATGAAAATGTCAGTGACAAACTGCAGCTCTCTGGACACTGACTGTGAGTTCTTGCTCCTCTAGAACATCACCGTGCTTCAGCTCCTCATTCGTCTCTCTGTCCAGCTGTCCAGTTAGAGAGGAGGACAGACGCGGGAAACACACACACACACACACAAACATGCCAAAAAGCAGAAGTAACACATTCTAAACGCTCAGTTTTCATTTCATTTTTCCATTGCAGATTGGTTATAAAAAGCCTCTACTAATTATATCTGTGCCAAACTGTCATTTCATATTTATTTCGGTATTTGTCACTTCTGACACAACAAGTAACTACACACTTTCAAAACTGAGTCTCACCTGTAAAAACGCAGTAAATGTTTCCAGGTGTAAAGAGAATATTTTTATTTTATTTAATATTTTCTACAGACATGAGTATCGTTCTAAACACCTGTTGTGAGCTCTCAATCACTGTAGGTACTGTACTGTACTGTACTGTGCTTTACTGTGTTTAACACTCTAAGCCACCGGTATTAATGTACCACGTAAATACCACAGTAATCACTGTACGTCACTTTGGAGAAAAGTGTCTCATAACTCAATAAATGTAAATGTGTGACAAACACAAAACACAAACTCACTTCATCTGTGACCCGTCCAACAGGAGAGTCAGTTACCACGCCGGTTACCACGCCGGTTACCCCATCATCTCCTGCTGCCTTAACTAAGGAGACGTGCCAAACAACAAATGCACAAAGGTAAGATGACCATGTTGTCGTGGTAAAACCATGTTTATCGTCAGCAGTAAAAATGAAGGAGACACTCAGATTCGTGGTAAATGTCCTTGTGTCCATGTTGTTTCCAGTCCATGCGCACTGCTCATCGCTCTGCTCTCAGTCGCACTTCTCCTTCTGCTCTTGGTGCCTTTTGTCATCAAGACCTGGATTCTGCACAAGAAACTGAGTGAGAAAAGCTGCTCGCAAACATATATATGAGAGCAGTAACACCACTTTTACCGTGATCATGCGCACTGAAAATGCAGTAAGAGCTCTACCCTCTTTCATACTCTTTCCCATGTTCCTGCAGAGGAAACACACACCACACGCAGGGATGGAGAGAACAGATGGACGCCCGCTGTGAGTGGACTCTACTGTCCCCGTCTCATATGTGACTGAAATGTGTGTGTGACGCGTCAACGTGTGTTTTTTTTCAGAAAGTCACTCAGTGGAGGGGGGGGGGGGGGGGTGTTTATTGAACTAGGAAAAAATAACATTGTTTTGGTGAAACACCAAAAAAATTAAAAAAACAGGAAAATATCAACACACACACACACTTTCTGAACCGCTTGTCCCACATGGAGTCGCGGGGAACCGGAGCCCAACCCAGCAACACAGGGCGTAAGGCCGGAGGGGGAGGGGACACACCCAGGACGGGACGCCAGTCCATCGCAAGGCACCCCAAGTGGGACTCGAACACCAGACCCACCGGAGAGGAGGACTCGGTCCAACCCACTGTGCCACTGCGCCCCCCTGGAAATACCAGCATAATTTTTTTTTTTTTAAATAGTAATGATTTTTCAAAAAAGACCAACACAACAGTTGCACCATTAAAAAATAACATCTTCACACACCCTTTGTTCTCATAGAGTCTTCAGTGGGGACACTGGTGTGTGACTGGAGCTCCTGTCCACCGTGTCCAGTATTACTTGTTCAACCTGTTTTTAAGAAGGAAAAACTTAAACTGTGTGTGAAAGAGTTTCTGCAGTATAAATATACAGCTATTCAGTGTGTGTGTATTTATATGTAGCTGTACAGCGTCTGTATTTCCCTCCCCCACACATGCTGTAGTGTCGTACGTCTCCTCGTACTCGGAGATGTTCACAGCGGGAAGGACGTCAGAGCGGCCCTCGGACCCCAGAGCCCTTCATTCAGCGTGTCGCGTTTCTCTCGCGGTCCACCGAAGACCAAGAAGATGAAGGGACCCTCAGTACCGTGTTTTACAAGGTACAACAGCAAAGCGGGAGGAGGTGCTGCGCTCCGGTCGATGGCCTTCGATCACACTTCCTATTCGTGTGTTATATTTTAATATCTTGTCTGGCTTTCTGTTTTGCTGACGTAAAGAGAGGTGCAAATGCACGCACACGCACAAAGCAGGCGATTCTGACTCAGCAGTTCACCTGAAACACATGAACCTGGAGTGTGGGAGGAAACCAGAGCACCTGGAGGAAATATTTCACTGCACTTGTGTCCCTTTGTTCACCTCCACACTTCAGCTGTACCAAGAGATCCAGCCGAGACACCAACACTCACTGTATCACTTACGCCACTGCACTGGTGACTGGCACAGCAGGGCACTGAGAAATCAACAGGAGAAGTTGTATCATCTCATTGTTTTACTGTGTCAGTAAAGAGTTTTATTACACCGTTTCACCCCTTTCCTCTGGGTGGTTCGCTTTGCTCCAGGGTTACAACAAGGTGCTCTCTGGGAGCAGACAGGTGTCACTTGGTAACTCACAGCTTTCCATTTGAAACTACCAGGTAAAACGGAAGCGCCACCAAAGGCTTCTGCACGCGGGATGCACGCGGGATGTGCGCACGACGTGCGGCACGTGGCCCGTTTTGTGCGTCTGCTGCTGTTCGCTTTTTCTGTGGAATCATGTGCCTGTTTCCCCCGAACTGGACGAAAAGTGTGAATAAAATACAAATATGCGTCAGTTCCTAAGATACACCCCCCCTTTAGAACTTAAAATGATTTAAAAAAAAAAAAAAAGAAAAAAAAAAAACAGAAATAAGTGCTCTGCGGATGGGGGATGTCCCTACGTCGTGGCAACCCTGATAGAGCCGTGACGTCACGACGCCCTTCGCTTCCGCCCTCGCTTCCGCCCTTCGCTTCGGACTTTGTACGACGAACGAAACGGGTGTAAAACTGATCTCGGAACAGCGGTGGACTCGCTGGACACGAAGCGGGACGAACGAGACCTTCTGTAGTGGAGCTGCGGCGCGAGAGTGAGGGCAAGACACGGGCAACTTCCGGCCACGTGACGACGATGTCCGACGCGAAATTGGTCGTGTTCGATTTGGGTGAGTCGGGTGAGGGAACAGGCTCGTTCCTGTTTCCCTCTCTGTCAGTCCGAGACGAAACAACGGGAAGAACAAATGTGTTTCAAGCAGAAGAGCGTCTAGCCGTCTTAAACATTCGCGTGGTAGTTTGTAAATAAAGGAGCTTCTGTCTCGTGACTTTGCTGTGTGTGTGTCAGTCAGTCAGTGTCACCGAAACGACACGGTCAGTGTCGTGTCCACTCCTTCGGGGGGGTGTCGGACTGACTGACAGGCAAGGGACTCTTTATGAAATTCTCTGTCTACTGTATTTATCATATTTCATATAATGCTGTACTGTCACTTTAAGCGCGCTGTTCGCTCTCGCTTAGTGGGCGGGGCTCTTGTCGGCTCCGTTCTTCACTTTTCATATTCATGTATATAATATAATATAACGAATATATCTCATTATGTTAATGAATTTAATAAAACGTAGGAAACACTTTTCTGTAGCTTATGACTGAGTTAAATTGGACTTTTGTCTGAGTCTAGCAAGGGGCTGAACTACGAAAAAGTGTTTCCACAAATAAGGAGCAAAGCATGTGTGGAACAAAATAGCGTGGACTCTGTGTGTGTGTGTGTGTGTGTGTGTGTGTGTGTTCGTTCACACTGAAGTGTAAGATTACGCTACTGTGAGATTCTCAGCTCGTCCCTCTTTCTGCCCCCACAGACTACACACTCTGGCCCTTCTGGGTGGACACACACGTGGAGCCTCCGTTTCACAAGGACAAACGGTGTGTGTGACTCTGCTGTTCTCCAGCCGTTCCGCTAAAACCTCTTGAGTAGGAGAGGAAATGATTAATGTGTTTCTCTTAGTGATAAGTGCTGCTGTACCTCCATGGCCCTGAATGACAGAGTAGATGTAATAGATGTGGAAGTCAGGTTGAAGTGACAGATAAGGACACACGCGCACACACACACACAGAGCCCTTTAGCTGTTCACCTCACTCACTTTCTGAGTTCTAGGTCATTTCTGGCACAGCTGTGTTGGTTCCTTGGCTGCATGTTCATTCATCAGTGTTAAAATGTTCCTTTCGGTCACACACCGACGTTTCTCCATCGTCACGTGCTGTCATCGGTCGGACGCCCGGTGTGTGAGCCGTTCTCTGCTGGGTTGCCAAGTGTTACATCTGTTCTGTGTGTCTGTCCCTTTCAGGGGTGGAGTGCTGGACGCACGGGGACATCCTGTGTCCCTCTACAGGGAAACGGTGGAAGTGCTGAGCTCCCTGCACGGCCGGGGGATCCCGCTGGGAGTGGCGTCTCGGTCAGGACGCGCCGCACGCACACTCTTCTTTCCCTTCTCTCTCCTCTCCCTCTCTGACAAGCCGATTTTGTCCACCCTCACCATGTGCCCTTTCAAAGCCCTTTCCCTCTTTTTTTCCCCTTTTTGGGGAATTTGGAAATGTTGAACCGGGGCTCTTCAGTTTGGGCGAAACAGGTAAACTCTTGTTCTGGAGATCCAAAGTTCCAGGTGACCCTGAGAACCGAGGCACATCGAACCCTGCGGAGCTTGGTACCTTGTTTCGTGGCGCGGCGATGGGGAACCGAACACGGGAAACAGTGGCTGAGCGATAGAACAATGATTAAAAGTCCAATTCCTGCTCTCGTCCAGCACCAGCGAGGTGATGGGAGCCAATCAGCTGCTGGAGCTCTTCAGTCTCGAACAATACCTGTCCTTCAAGGAGATTTACCCTGGATCCAAGGTCACACACTTTAAGAAGTAAGCTTCCTGGCACCCTTGGTCGGTGTGTGTGTGTGTGTGTGTGTGTGTGTGTGTGTGTATATACACGTTTGTTTCCCTGGTGCTTCCACCATCCTCATGACTCCTTCATCTTCCTCATTTTCCTCGACCTTCTCCTGCAGGCTGCAGAGGGACAGCGGAGTGTCTTTCAAAGAGATGGTATTCTTCGATGATGAGCAGAGGAACATCACCGATGTCAGTAAACTAGGTACTCTGGTTGCGAGCGTACACACACACACACACACACATACACACACCTGAAAGGCAAAGACAAACTGATATCAAAATGAAATGTATATATGTTTTTGTGAAAATGTACAGATGCTGTCATTACATAAACAGTAAAACCGATATTTCTTTAAAGAAAAGTATCAGTTATAGCAAACAGAACAGAATTGCGCCTCCAAGCTGAGTCACTTTGTTCTTTTTTTCTAAATCCCTCCCTGCCATCCCTCCCCAGGTGTCCATTGTGTCCTGGTTCCTGATGGAGTGACCAAGACATTAGTAAATGAGGCTCTTCTCAGGTTCTGCAGCAATCGTCCAGCAGCCTGATGCACTGGAGCCCTGGATGGTGGGGTTGAGGCGTGTGTGTGTGTGTGTGTGTGTGTGTGTGTGTGTGTTTATAATGTGAGCATCTGGAGGTTTGCTCAACGTCTGAACAGCAACTAGGACTTCAAACTGCTTGTCCTCATATGATCGTTGACCTGCTTGTACCGTAGGAGCCTCTTGAGCTGGATTGGGATGGAGAAACTCTGCTCTCGGGGAGAGAAAAGGTAAATAATGGTGCATAATGGTGCGCTGGGGGTGCAGGTTCACTCTCTCATCGTATGAGCACAGCTGTGACTGAAAGTGTTTCCTGCTCCAAAGTCACTTTTACCACTGAGTCACAGTCAGTACAAGGGAGGAAAAAAATCTATTTATTTTATAGGTTACGTTCTGTAAAACTCCTGTACAGCTGTAATAATTAGGAAATATCAGTTTTTAATATGTGTAATTTCAAGCTACTGTGCAGCTGGTCCATCCCACACCGCCATTAGGTTTGCGTGGCCTTTACTGCCATCTGTCAGCTGGGAGGGTAAACGGCTCACTTTTACCTCGCTGTCAGTTCCGTTTAGTTCACTTCTGTGACACTTTTCTCCAGAGTGACTCACAGTGTAGGTGGGACTAGTTAAGATGTGTTCAGAATGTAATATTTTTCTCTGTGCGCTGCTGTACCAGCTGCTCTGTCCCCCCAGGACAGAAATTTATAGAAATATAAAATAAAAACAAAATAAAGTGGGAAACGGTTGAGTCAGGGGCTGCTGCTGTTCCTTACCGTTCCCCCGAGGACACCGAACCAGCAGTGCCGCTGCTCCAGGTTCGCAGCGAGGGAACGTACCGGAAATGTTGTCCTGCGGCGTCCGTCTCCACCCGTCTGTCCACCTCTTGTCCTCTGGTCTCGCTGTCTGAGTAGAAGGTGAGAGCGTTGATTCGCCAGCCGTGCCGTTACACTCTGTGACACTCGTCCCCCAGACGGCCCCGTGTTTCTCGGGCCTCGAGTTATAATTGCACTGTAATTTTAATAACGCATAATTGAGGCGCCGTTGCGTGCGGCGCTCGGTACTGTGAGCGACCGCAGCGGCGAGACGGTAAACACAGGTGCGCTTCCTGCCTGTCAAGACCGCCTGAACTTGAACTGCTCTTTGGAGGAGACAAGTAAAAATGTTTTATAGTCCTGCTGAGTTTAATTTGAGTCCCAGCCTGGAAACAACTGTGTAACCATGGAAACGGAACTCGGATGGACACAATGGATGCGCGGTGCCGGTTCGCTCGCCACCTCAACCCCTGTGCTCTGATATTGTGTTCAAAAATGTATTTTTCAGATAAAATATTTTTAAAAAATGCTTTTAAACTTGACACACTACAGTCCTCCAGTTGTCGTCGAGGCGCTTGTGGAGCACGACCACAGTGCGTCAACCGTGACCGTTGTGTCCAACAGCATCTTGAGTGGAGACCAACCTAAAGTACAGTCTAATAAAGTGAACATTCACAAGAGAGACTAAAGTGCACAACTGAGCTGGCTGTAAACACTTTGGATTGCGGTGCTTTCGTCTCGCTGGAAAACTGGGGAATCGAAACGCAGACCGCAGCTCGCTTTGAGCCTCGGGAGGAGCGGCACAATCTGGCAACCGCGGCTCATAGCGCCCGCCTTCGGAGCCCCGCGTCACGTCTCATTGGTCCGTTGTGTCGTCAGTCTCCCGCAGCTCCGCCTTGGCACCGCTTTCATCTCTCTCCCACCTCCTGTTCTCATCTCCTGCTCCTTGCTCTGCTCCTATCTGTGGTTCCCCAGCCGCCCTCGTCTCCCTCACCTCATTTCTCTCTCCGCCGCACTAAAGATTCGCTGTCAAGTTTCTCGGAGAAAATCGAAGACTAATTAAGATTGTTAATGAAGATTTAATTTCTGACTTCAAACGAAGCAGTGAGCGCAGAGCGGCTTGGGAGCAGAGGGCCCACAGGAGTGACCGTGTGGATGGGGGTCGAGGAGAGGGACCTTCGGCTCATGAACACAGCAGAAACGCAGTCATAAAGAGAGAAATAAAAATGCAGCGAGAATGCACGTTCAATGGTCCAAGAGCAGGAAGGCTGGAGTAATGAATTGCATCTTTCTGCGGGGGGGATTCCACTCACCTCTCCGTGTGAGCTTCAAACATAACTGCTACTGTATGGGTACTTTGTTGGCACACACACACACACACACACACACACACACACACAGCCATCCCCTACTTGAGTATTTTTAATATAATACGTGTCCTGTGCTCCTCCTGCAGCTCCCTGATTGATCTTTCTACAATATTTACACATGTATGGAAATATTATAGCGCCCACCGGTGGAAGGCAGAGAGCGCAGGTCTGCGAGATTGCACTCGACGGGGGGTCTGAGGTGCGTTGGTGAAAAAGAGACCCCCCGCTGAGTAAAAGGCTGCATCTGTAGGTTGTTTTCCATAAAAGGAGCAGCTAAGCACAAGAAAACGAGTGGCTTCGGTTCGTAGCTCCCAAATGGAGCGGAAGGGCCGGAAAGTGCCGGAAGGACGCCGTGCGCACGCTGGCTCAGCTGGACTCCTTGAGCTGCACCGCTCACGCACACACATACTTCTCACACACGGGGCCAGATTCTCTGTGGAGTCGCGCCATTTTACAGCCCTCGCAGCTCGTCCGTCGGTCTTCTCCGCACACGGGCTCCTCATCTACAGACGTCCCCATTATGAGTCTTCGAAGACACAAACATTTTCCACATTATTTCTTATTCCGTTTCCAATTTTTTATGCTCAGAAGTAAAGACCACCTAATGTGTGTTTACACACTGAACTGATGGATGGCAGTAAGAAGCACCCAAGCAGAATTTCAGCGCAGGATTCAACTCGTGTCTGGAGTTCCTGAGTGTCGCAGATCAACGATAAGATGTGGAATGTCAAACGTTTTTATGGATGAATGTGTCCAGTCAGCACTGAATTTCCACAAACTTTTGCACAGTACGTTTATTACAGCTAAATCCAATATTTTTATGCTATCTGAGCTGTAAATCCTGTAAATTGAGGGATGTCTGTATTATTGACCTTTTATTGATTGTCTTTTGGGGTGAAAATCAATTACTTTTGACTGATGAAAACAGTTCATGGATTTCCGGTCCCAGATGTCTTAATACGCTGAGGAAGAGCGTGTGTCGTCACCACGGAGACGTCCTGCCCGCGGCGCGGCTGACAGGACAGGACTGTTGCTCAATAAACACGACATGCTGTGATTCCTCGTCAAAATGTATCCTCTTTATTAAAATTTACAAAAGAAAAATCATCAAAAATGGATCTGTGTCCAGACTGGAAACTGAAATGATTGTGCAGGAGGATCTGTGTGTGTGTGTGTGTGTGTGTGTGTGTGTGTGTGTGTGTGTGTGTGTATTTGGGGACGTCCAGCCACCATTCCAGTTCCATTCTGCGAGTCTCTGACCGCGCGTCCGTCCTTCATGGTGGCCGGCTTTCATCCTCCTTCGAAGAGCACGCGCTCGGCTCTGAAGACGGCCGTGTTCTCAGCGTGCACCGTGATGGGTTCTGTTACCGTGGCAACACACTGACATAGAGGTCCTGGTTCCGCTGGCTTCGGTGCAGTTCGCCGCTGGATCGACCGCAGCCAAAAACTGAGGACCGAGGTGAGAGCTGTACACCGTCCTCAGGTCGAAGCAGAACATCAGGCCAGAGAGACCATAGTCCTCGGTCAGGAGCCAATCAGGAGCCAATATTTCATTTCTTGTGTAATATCAATAATAATTACAGATGCGATGGCGATCAGTGATATGTACACTGGACATGTTGATATGAACACCATTAGCAGTGGTGCTAAACGCTCGTTCTGTACGCAGATTGTATACATCTCTGTGTACCTGTTCTCACCTGGTTCTGCCACACACACTTTGCACAATTCGCACCGAGTCTGTATTGGTGTGTCCACTTTGTGGGTGTGTCTGGGAAGGGGCGTGTCCATCCAGTGGGCGTGTCTGGGAAGGGGCACTGTCCATTCACTTGGTATATCTGGGAAGGGGTGTGTCCATCATGTGGGTGTGTCTGAGAAGGGGCGTGTCCAGCTTGTGGGTGTGTCTGAGAAGGGGCGTGTCCATCCAGTGGGCGTGTCTGGGAAGGGCCATGTTCAGTCAGTTGGTGTGTCTGGGAAGGGATGTATTCATCCAGTGGGCGTGTGCGGGAATGGGCGTGTCCATCTAGTAGGTGTGTCTCGGAAGGGGCGTGTCCATCCAGTGGATGTGTCTGGGAAGGGGCGTGTCGTGTCAGAGCTGTTTTGGTGACATGAAAAGAGGGAGAGTGTGAACCAACGTAGCAGATTTCTTAGTAGAATTTCAGTGTAATAACTGATAATGAACACAGGTGTCCCTGAGGACAGCTCCGCCCACCTTGTCCCACATGAGCACCGCAGAGCCCCCCCCCAGCACCGAATAAGAAGAGCAGGAATTACTCCAGGGGGCAGTGTGCACCCGGTCCACACCGCCCACACTCGTCTCTCTGACTTGCGCGGTATCAATACGTAAGAGCGGTGAGACATCCTGCACGGTTCTGGTTTCGGCCCGATTGGACGCATTGAGTCCGATCTGCAGCCGCAAAAAAACACTATTCCTATTTTAAATCTTTATTAAAGTGCTCGAGTGCGCTCTGATTGGCTGCTGTGCGTTCGCATCTGCTCTTATCGCTGCCTTCGGCCTGCAGCTATTCCACCCAGGGGGCGGGGAGGGGGGTTCGGGCACATTAATATGTCACTAATCGTTTCAATTTTTCATAAATTCTATTTTTCCACATTGCGGCTTTGAGGAAGATGAATCAATTTTTCAGGAATTAAAAGTTTCATCTGCTGCTCGGACTGCAGCGGGGAGATGAATTATTCACTGCTCTGTTATGGAGGGGGAGGGTGGCACGCGACAGGCCCTCCATCGCTCCTTCCCATCATGCACTGGTTGTACCCCCCGCTCGGCCTGACTCTTCTGTGTATCTGTTTACAGGTGTGTCAGGTTATAGGTGTGTGTCGGTGTGTGTCGGTGTGTGTCAGCGTGTGTCAGCGTGTGTCTGTGCACATGTGGCTCCATCAATACCCATGTGACGTGCGGATCTGCCTCCATGCACGAGGACACACGCTCACACAGTACGAAGACAACGTGAGAGTGCGGCGCCCCCTGCTGGGACGTCCAAACTTTGCAGGCCATGCTCACCGTGTCCAATTCTCCGCTCCGGAAGCTCTAAGGAGGCGGCGCAGGAAGTGCACGGCGTCTCTCTGCCCGTCTCCCTCCCCTCTTTGCTCCGCCCCATTTCACAGCCCCTTCGTTTCTCCCAGCTACTCCATCGATGCTCCTTCCTCTCCTTCCCCGTCCCTCCTCGACTCCGCCGGCTTCTCCTTCTCCCCAGGCTCCTCGCCGTTCTCCTCCGTCAGCCCCGGGGGCTCCCTCTCCCCTTCTCTCTCCTCCGGTGGCTCCCGTTCCCTCCCCTGCAGGAGCTCCGCCAGCCTCTGGAACTGGGGCCCCCAGTGGGCGGGGCCACCGCCCCAGTCCCCGCCGGCCTCCTTGTCCCCCTCGCTCCCCAGAGAGCTGAGAGACCCCGCCCGGGAGCCCTCGCCCTCGAAGCCGTAGATCTGCACCGAGTCGTATGGGGGCAGGGAGGGGTCGAAGGTCACCTGGGCCAGCCGCAGCCTCAGGAACTCGCCCACTTTGAGGGCCAGCGAGCTGGCTCCTCCCCCTCCCGCCTCCATGCTCCGGCCCCGCCCCCCAGCGTATCCCAGCTGCCCTGCGAAAGGAAGCAGCTGGGGGATCATCTCCCTCCTCCCAAGGACGTACCCCCCAATCCCCATGCGGTTGCGCCAGTCCGCTATGAACCCCACCCCCTCTTGGTACAGGCTGCAAGTAGTCCCGGTCACCGATATCCCTCCCTCCAGCTCGGGCCGTGGCCCCACAAAAGTGCTGCCGAGCTCCAGGCCCGCGAAGTCCAGGGTTCCCTCTGGTGGGTTGAACGGCTCCCCCTGGTGGCCGTCGCCTGCCGACTCGGTGCCAGTGGCGGCAGAACCTGGGCGTGTGGGTTCGGCGCCAGGCTGCGAAGACGAGAGCCAGCGAGGGCTACGCTCCTCTGCGGCGTGGGGGTCCTCGGAGATGGTGGAGGGCTGGAGAGCAGAGGCAGGAGAGAGGTTAGGGCTGGTCTTCTCCGAGTCCTCGCCGCTTCCCTCACACACACACACACACACACACCTACCCTGTCCTGGTCCAGCTGGCCATCACTGGGATCACTGCAGCTGTGGTTCTCCTTGAACTCGGCGGTCTGCATGGAGCTGCAGTCGGACCCCCCGGTGACACCCTGCCCTTCAGAGCCCTCCTTGCTGGTACCAGGTTTGTCCAGGGCCTGGTTCTGCAGGACCAGCGAGGGGTCCAGCGCACCGGGGAAGCTGAGTCCCGGTTCAAAAGGACCGTGTACGGACCGCAAGACCGGCAGCGTGTGGCTGCTGTAGAAGAGCCGGCCGTACAGCGTGGCTTCTTGGAGCGGGAAGTGTGGATCCAAACCGGGATTCTGGGCCCAAGGGCTCGTCCGACACCGGTCCTGGTTCTGGTGGGTGTAACGTCTGTGGGTTGAGGGAGGAGTAAACGCTACAGAAACATTCACAAATACACTTTGGTGCATTTCCCCACCCTTCCTTCTCCTCTCTTCACACTTCTCACTTCTCCCTTCACACCTCCTGCCGCACCCCCGCTCTGCCTTCCATTTCCCTCCACTTCCTGTCCCTCCGTTCACCGTTGAGCCCTCCTCACATGTTCCTGCTGTCGAGCGTGCGGTATCCCCGGCGCGCGCTGTGGGGGGCGCTCTGCAGGGCGGCGATGTCGAAGGCCGCCGTGTCGGCTTCTCCGCCGCCCTCGTCGTCGTAGGTGATGATGTTCTCCCTCACGTCGTCCTCCTCCAGGGGGGACAGCGAGTCCCGCTTCTGGCGGCGCAGCGACAGCGACAGAGCGCTGACCGCTGGGAGGGGGCAGAGCCTCGCGTTACGCGCACGTACTCACACGCGGGGAGCGAGAGAGTGACAGTGAGTTCGACACACACATCATGTCTATGAACAACAGTGTGACTCAATCGCTGTGGGGAAGAATTTCTAGTGTAAAAGGCAAGGCGTCCCTAATAAAGTGGCCGCCGATTGTTCGCACGTCTTTGTATACATGTGCGTGTGTGTATGTGAACCTACGTGTGTGTGTGTGCACGTGTGTACGTGCGAGTAGCTCCTCACCCAGCAGCGTGGCCACACAGGCCAGGATGGCCAGCAGGGCGGCGGTACTGAGCCCCGGCGACGGCGAGGCGGAGGGCAGAGGCAGGCAGGTGGCCTCCTTTCCCGAACCCGTCACGCAGGGACACACGGACACAGTGAGCGTGCCGGTGCTGCTGAGGTTCGAGTCCCCGTCCCGCAGAACCAGGGGCACCTGCAGGGCGAGGATGGAGGCGGGCGAGCGGGACAGGGGCGGCAGGGGGGACTGGAGTACCAGGCTGGCTGTGGGCCCTGGGGGAGGGAAGGTGTGGGGGGTGTTAAAATACAGCTTCCAAAAACACGCTCGACCTCCCGATTAGTGTGAGGGGGTCATTTATTAATATTAATTTCAGTTCTAAAGGTGAGGAAATACTTTTATTACTGTTTATTACTCGTCAAATCCGTACTGTTTATTGTGGCTGGAAATATTCGGAACGGAATTATTACACTTCCAGTCCATACTGTGTTTGCAGGACAGCTGGTAGCGCAGAGGTCAGAGTTACTGCCTTGGACCCCAGAGGTCGCAGATTCGAGCCTCACCTCCAGCTGTGGTACCCTTGAGTAAGGTACTTTACCCTAAACTGCTCCAGTAAAAAAGTTACCCAGCTCTATAGATGGGTAAATAACTGTAAATACCTTAACAGCGTAAGTCGCCTTGGAGAAAAGCGTCAGGTTAGTGTGATGTGTTTTTTATTATTATTATTATTCAAATCATTACTGTTTGACTCAAGACTGATTATTACTGTTCACACAATGAGTGTTAAATGTACACTGCATTCATTGCTATTAAAAACACTACTTTCTGAATACACACTTCACCGCGGTAAGAACTCGGTCACAGCTCACTGCTCAGCCCATCCGCCGGGTGAGTCCCTGCACCCACGGTGTGTTCAGTTCGGTGTGTGTGCGCAGTGTGGGCCTCCCATCGCCGCCGAGCCCTCGAACCCGGGCCGTCACGTGTCCCAACCCCCCCACGCAGGACCAGCGTAAAGTAAATACTTTAGGAAATTCAAAGAGATTTTAGGAAAATATGTTTTCTGTTGCGTGTTTGATGTCTTAAACAATTTTGGTTGAATTTAGCCAATTAACCAAATGTTATATCAACCTCTTTTTAAATTGTTAAATTTATAACAAGACGTTTTTTAGTGTTTGAGGTTAGAAGATTTATGCAAAAAAAAAAATCACTAAATATTGAAATGAAGTTTTTTAATTCTGGAAAATATTGCATTGTGTGGTCATGATCAGGTGAGCTGCGCGAGTGAAGAGAGGAGTCATGGGGACATGATGACGGAGAATGAGGAGACGGAGAAGGATAGAGACAGGACGGAAAGGGGGTTTGTGGGAAATGACGGTTAAGGAGGGGGGGGGGGAGAAGAGAGAAACACTGCTTTATGGAGGAAGGAGCCAGAAGCAGGGGACACTGGAAGGGGACAGAGGGGCAGGAGCGTGTGGACGGTGCGAGACTGTAAGATGTGCCTGTGAAAGAAGGGAGGGAGGTGTGGGGCGAGCGAGAGAGAGAGAGAGAGAGAGATGGGTAGTGAGTGACGAGGGTACGAGAGGAGGAAACGCAGGCGCCCGCAAAGCCCACCTCCGCTCTCCCTGATGGAGAAGTTGCGCGAGGCCCTGGACTCCGGGGCGATGCTGAAGTGGACCACGGAGTCGTTGCCGTCCCGGTCCTTATCGACCGCCCGCAGCACCTGGACCACCTGCGAAGTGAGCTGAGTGAGAGAGATGCACCGGACCCCTTTGGGATCAACGCAGCTTTGGGTCTAAAGCAGGTGTTAGCGGAGCCTCGGCGCGGTCATCGCTTCTTCACCGATATGTTTTAGGGTTCGAAACCAAAAGCGGGAAGTGCCCAAGGGTCCGCGGCGCTGCCATTCAAACCCAAAACGCTCAGAGCCCGCTGTCCGGTGTCCAGCGAGGAGCCGTCGAGACGCCCCGATGGACTGTCGGGTTTGTGCCACACACTGCGAGAAGGACCGTAACCGAGACCGCGGACAGACACACTGACCTGTCCCACGGCGGCCGAGTCACACAGCACGGCGGAGTACTGTCTGTCCAGCTCAGGGGCGTTGTCATTGACATCAAGCGTCTCTATGGCAACAACAGCCCTGGAAACCTGAGTGGGACTGTCTGAGAGGGAAGAAAACAGCAACAACCACAAAGTGAACAGAGCCCGACCGCAGCGGGACCGCGGCATGACCACAACCTGACCACAGCGCACCGGTCCTGCTGTGATTTTACACTGAACACGGTGTCTCCTTGGCTTCCAGACACAACTGGGTCAGGAAGTTCATTCCTAATGCCATTTGTTGATAAATCCAGTTACATTATTATTTACTTTGCACTGATATTACAGTGAATTAAATACAAACAAAAATACAAATGAGTCATTTCCACAAACTCCTGTTCAGTGTCACTGTGGACTGATTGTGACAGATTGTGACTGTGACTGACTGATCCTGGTACTGATCACTGACGCTGAGGAACTGCACACAGCAGCTGTAAACACTGCGGAAGGGAGTTGGATGAAGATGGCAGCGTGACCCCTGACCTCTCTGCGTGGCGATAACTGTGATGTTGTGCCACCGCTCGTGTTCGCGGTCGAGCTCCGCCGCCGTGGTGATGAGTCCGCTGTCGGGGGCGATACGGAACAGCGTCTCCGGGTCAGACTGCGGGTCGATGGAGAATCTGAGCGAGGGACGAGGGACGAAGAAGGAGGTTCTCTTAGCACGAGGGCGAGGGCTGTGTGTGTTAACACACTAAATACTTGGCATGTTCACACACAGAGCAACTGGCGCCCCGCTCACTCTAGTGCATCGTATCGGTGACCAGCGTAACCACAGTGACCATATTACCGTGTAAATATAATGTTTTATTTGAACAAAACAGAACACAATGTAACAAAGTAAGAGAACAAAGCTGTGCCACACCGCACAGCGGTGCAGCGGTTGCCACCCCTCCGTACCAATGTGCTCTTATGGGAAAATATCGTATTTATGTTGCTTATACATGTTGTGTGCAAGTAAATTGCTGGAAACACTGTTACGTTGCGATGCACCGGACTCTCCGGTCACTGTCCGGTCACTCCCGGTCACTTGAGGTCTGGTCCTGCGCAGTGTCCTGCACTGACCACATACATGATGGATACACACACACACACACACACACACGAACTCCCTTTAGCAGAACCAGTCGTGGGAGTAGAACGGTTTCACCACGAATGTACCACACTCCAAGAGCGGTCAGAGCGCAACGCAACCTCACCGGATGCTGCTGCTGAGGCCCGAGTCGGGGTCCACGGCGTCCACCCGGCCGGCGGGGCAGGGCGGCGGGCAGTTCTCGTACACGTCCAGTAGGTAGCGTGCTCTCGAGAAGCGGGGCGGCTCGTCGGCGTCCAGCACCGTGACCCGCACGGACGCCCGGTCCTTAAAGGGCCCCCGGCGCAGAAACCGCGGGTCGACCGTGGGGTTCAGCACCTCCACCGCAAACGAGTAGGACCTGCGGCTCTCGTAATCCACCGCCTGCGGGGGAGGGGGCGCTGGGGTCAGCGGGCGCTTCTCCTCCTTGCCAGCAGGAGGCAACAATCCAGGAATGATGCTCATGGTGCAGGTACGAATCCCCCCCCAGGAAAGCACATTTGCATGAGAAACACACACCAGGTGAGCAGCAGAATGCTGAACGTTGCGGTGAAGCATGAAAGGAAGCGGATTCTGACGGTCCCTGGTGCTGCCCACCGCTCGGCTCCCTGGGAAGGAGCAATGGGCGGGGGGGGCTGTCACTTCTCCTGCACGCTCTCACTCATCACCCGCGGTCCTCGCCCGGCGCTGCTCTCTCATTTCATACATGATCGCCCTGGCGATCACCGTGTCTGTGATCCACACCCGGCACACATTCATCTGCCTCGCTTTAAATCACGACCCCCATCACCCCCCCACCCCCCTCCTCCAATCGGCGCCTCTCGCACCGCCGACACTCACCGTTCTCTCCCGTGACCCTTATTGGCGTCTCGCGCTGAACCGCACATCTCGTTGATGACCTGTCCGTCTCCGGAGCATCGACAACCATCCGGTCGTGGTCAAAAGGAGCCCCCCACCACCCACTCCTTCCCTCCAGCAGGATTCAAAGAAGCTCAGCCTTGAGAAAGTTGCCGTTTCGAACCCCCGACCAGGCAAACGGGGCCTCGGAAAACTGAGCGGGGGAGTTGGTACTATGGTAAAACGGTGGATGATAGCGACCGCACTGTGTGCGCGCAAGTGTATGTGTGTGTGTTGCTATTGTGACAGCTGGGCACCGCAGCCCAGGGGGGTCGAACACTGACGACTCCCACTGAAAGGAAGACGGTGGGAATAGGAACAGAACCGCACCGGAGTGTTCGGCGGCTGAAATGAGTTTTCTCCGCAGGGTGCTGGGACTCGCTCTCCGTGACGGGGTGAGGAGTTCGGACATCCGGGAGGAGCTCGGAGTAGAGCCGCCGCTCCTCCGCATAGAGAGGAGCCGGTTGAGGTGGTTCGGGCATCTGAAAAGGATACCCCCTGGGCGCCTCCCTTCGGAGGAATTTCAGACACGGTCAACCGGGGCGAGACCCCGAGGTCGGCCCAGGACCCGCTGGAGGGATTATATCTCCCGGTCGGCCTGGGAACGGATGGGGATCCCCGGGCTGGGCTGCACCGCTCACCCTGTTGCCACCGCAACCCTAGAAGGACTAAGCAGCCTAGAAATGGGCGGGTGATTTAATAGCAGGTGGTGCAGTAGTTAGAGCTGCCACTTTACCGTTAAAAGGCCCAGGTTTGAATCCCAGCTCCTGCTGCTGTACCCTTGATCGAAGCACTCTCCCTGAACTGGTACTGTAAAAATTACCCTGCTCCATAAAAGGGTCTCGGACTCCTTTTTCACTAACTTTATGAAACCCGGTTCTTTCAAAGGCACCAGCGCAGCCGACAAACTGAGAGCGACAGAACAGTCAAAGGCTGCAACGGCAGGAACCCAACATATTCGAGCTGCGCTCTCTGCGGGACGTTCCGCACGTCCACCTTGGGCTCGCGTTTTTCTGGAGAGCGAAAGCTGCCATTTCACTTGATTTAGTCCCTCAGCTGCAACCCTGTATTTCATTGTGTGTGTGTGTGTGTGTGTGTGTGTGTGTTCCTGCGTCTCCCCCTACCTTGTTCAGAGTGATGACGGCCTCGTGCTCCAGCCCCGTGATGTTGAACGTGTCGCTGCCCTCGCCGTCCAGGATGCCGAACTCCATCTTGGCGTTATCGCCCAGGTCCGCATCCGTGGCGGAGAGGCGTCCCACCTCGGCCCCCGGCAGAGCCAGTTCGGACACGGAGAACGACCAGGAACCTGAGCGAAACACAGTCCTTGCTGCTCAGACGCACGATGTGTTCATCCACACGCGTCACGTGCGAGTTACACCGTTTCAGTTCTCATCATCAGGGAAATGAGCTCCCTTTGTCCCTCAGAGCTGCTGAGTCCCTCCCACACTGAAGAAGGGTCTCAAACCCATCCCTCTGAGAGCCATTTCTCTCCTGATCTCCTGACCGCTCCATCAATGAGTCCAACACCACCTGTCCTACAGCAGGTGCTCCAGTGCAGGTTGCCTGGCAGTGCAGAGGTTTGAGCTCCTGTCTTTTGATCCAAGGTCACTGGTTTAAATCCCACCTGCTATTGTAGTACCCTGAGTAAGGTACTCACCCCAAGTTGCTCCACTAAAACTGCACACCTGTGTAAATATGTGCATGTTGCTCTGTATAAAAGCGCCTGCTAGCTGAGTCAATGTACTTACTCTGAACTGAGTAAAAATTACCCTGATTTATGCTAATGGGGTATGAGCTAAATAACAATGAGTAAAAAAAATCATGTTTGCACCGTGCAGAAGCAGTCTTCCCGTGATGTAAATGTGTGGTGTTTTGCTTTCCACAGTAACACACCCTCTGTACCGCAACATGCCCCAGACACACACACACACACACACAGAGACAGAGAGGGATTGGTGGAGGTGGGAACCGTGACGAGCAGCTGCCAAAAGAGGCGGAGCTCCAGAGCGAAACGCCGCCGGCCGCTCGGCTCTTCAAGTCTTTATCTCGAGAAAACACAAGAGGAGCTCGCGGTTAAGGAGCCCTCGTGGGAGCGCCGTTGGACCTTAGTGCTCGCGGTGAAGGCGACAAAAGGTTTAAATTGAGGCCCCGAAAAAGCGGCCGGCTTCACAGAAGCAGATAGGATCTGGGCCCGAACGGAGCTCCGTGCAAATGTCAAAAGATGAATGGTATTCATGGTGATGAAAGCGCGGTAATGAAGAACACGGGAGGAGTTACAGCCGGGGGCTCCCGGTAAAGGTGACGCTTCGGGACGACACCTGTTCGTCGGCCACAGAAAGAAAAATAAATCTTTCGAAAGTTTCTCTTGTAATTAAGCAGAAATGCCGTCCGTGTCGTCGCTGCTGTTCGAGTTCGCAGGGGATTTCAGTGCTTTTCGCTGATTGATGTTTCTAAATTGTTCATTGTCCAGGTGATAATAATGACTACAATTATTACTGTATCGCTGCCATAATTAAAAACACAAGTAATGATAATAATATTAATAATGTCCGCTGTTGGAACTCATTCAAAAGTACAGTTATAAATGAAAACTTTACGCTGCTACAACTAATTTCTGCTTTGCTTAAGCACTTAATCTGCACATGAAATAGTTTATTAAGGAATTTATTGATCGACTGTCATCAAGACCCTTCGCAAGATGATCTCTTCCAAGTGTATTTCCTCTGCAAAACACGGTAAAAAAATGTGATTATTAAAAATCCTCTTGTTATTCAGATTTAATAATTTATTGCATTCAGAATCAATCCTGTAACAAACACTTCAAAAGGGCAACGAGTCCTCAGTCTAAAAAATAACCCAAAGCAACAGACCTCAATAATGCATCACTCACTCACACACACACACACACACACACACACACACACACACACACACAGAACCATCTGTAGACATCCTCAGCTGTGTGTGTTTCACTCTCTGTGTGTTTGTGTTCGGTGGCTCAAGGTAAAATATTGACTATTTTGTGTGTGTTTGTGTATGTGGGAGTATAAATGTACTCGCGTCTGTGTGTGTGTGTGTGTGTGTGTGCACAACTTTGCTTTCTCACTGTACGCATGTGTTTATGCAAATTTGTGCAAATTGGGAAGTAGGTGTGTTTCTGCTTTTCTGCTTGTGACTGTGTGTCTCTGGAGTGTATACCAGTTGTGCTTGTGTGTGTGTGTGTGTGTGCGTGCGTGCGTGCGCGCGCCCGCGTTGGGCCGGGCTGCACCGCCACGCTGCGCTCCCACCTTCCTCTCCACCTGTGTGACAGCGCTGGACAAGCGGGGCCCTCGCTGGCGGGGGGACGCCCCCTACTGGCAGGAGCAGGGATCCGTCCCGGAAGACACTCCCCTCGGCGCCTCTCCCAAATTCTCCCGGTTCCCTCTCGCCGCTCAGATAACGGAATCAATTTTACAAATGCAGTCATTTGCGGGCGGCTGATTGGGCCCCTTTTCCCCGGCGGGGGCCGCTGATTGACTCGCTCGTCTGCCGAGTGCAGGATAAGCGGCGCGCGCTTCCCTCCGGGGCCCTTTTCTCTGTGACTTATGAAAAAGTGGACGTGTGCTCGGAATTCTAAAGCAGGACTTAAGTGCGCGCCTTGTCTCCCCCCTCCCCTCAATCGTTCCGCCACTCCGTGCCACACGGCGCTATTTAAATTCCAGAAAGCTAAGGGCCTCCGCCCTCCTCCTCTTCCTCCGTCCTCCTCCGCCTCGTCGCCCCCCGCCGGCTCCCCCGCACCGCGGAATGTCCTTCCGGAACGTCAGCGACGGAGCGCGGCCTTATCGCCACCCCAGGAAGAGCCTCCGGGGTTCGGGGAGCGAGCGGCAAGCGCGCCGAGCGAGGAGAATCGGGCGAGAAAGTGCCGAGGTGGCGAAAGCGAGCGGCGGGATGGAGGCGCGACCCGCATAAAATCTGCATGTGTTTAACGGGGAGCGAAGAGAGACAAGCAGCCATTGTGGAGGGGATTTAGCGCAGGCCCAAAACTGCAAAGAGAGCGAAACAAGAGCAAAGGAAGGCTGAGCGAGCGAGCGAGCGAGGGGGCGGGGGGGCGTCTTCACAGACACGTGGATTGGCAGGTATTACAGCGCATTAAAACTGCATTAACAGCTTTGAAACATCTTAAATACCAAAGAGTCAATTAAAACGCCGTGTTTGAACTGTCATCCTATAAAGACGAGCAGTGTGTGCTTACAGCACACCGGCTTCCTGTTCATCACGCCTCTCAATGACGATTTCCCAAAGACACAACCGTTTCCCGCTTCGTTCCAATTCCTCGTCGTTTCCCAGCGTTCCAGTCTGCGGCACGGTGCGCGGGACCCGTGTTTACCCTCCGAGCCAACGGACGGCACTAGAAAGGCCAAAACGCAGCAGGGCT
Organism: Scleropages formosus; assembly: GCF_900964775.1. Classification (NCBI taxonomy): domain Eukaryota; kingdom Metazoa; phylum Chordata; class Actinopteri; order Osteoglossiformes; family Osteoglossidae; genus Scleropages; species Scleropages formosus. Next base: position 31,897,969 of record NC_041814.1, on the reverse strand, counting down.
GCGGACCGCCTTCGTTCAGATCACTTCGGCAGCGTTCGCCGCTCGCGTCCGGTGCCCCTCGGTGTCGGCGATCAATAACCAGGCGAGGAATGTTGCACGGGATTATGGGATGGATCGGCCCGCAGTCAGCGCTCGGTGGTCCCGCGAAAGAAAGGTAAAGCGCGGAGGTTCTCGGTTCAGGCTCCGTTGTGATGGAACGACCTCCCTCTCTCACTCAGAACTGCTGAAACTCTGTCCACATTTAAAAAGGGTCTTAAAACTCGCCTTTTCCAGACTCGCTTCTCTCATCATCTCTCCAGCTCATGTATGGTGTAAAACCACGTTGCTGGTCCATGGACCTCGAGAGCATCATCTTTGCCCCCAGAGAAGTCCTCATGACCTCACTGGCAGCACATGGGATCCACCACTTTCAGTTTAATATGATGATGATGATGATGATGGACTTCTCTCGTCCTGTGATTTTTAGATTATCTTCTGCCTGCTGTTCTGCTCAGGGAAACAGATCTGAGTCCAAAACCGTCTTTAGCTTTAGATGAATGAAACACCAGCAGGTGGTGATCAGAAGAAAAACCAAACGCAATCAGTGAATGAACAGACTAAAAACAGTAATTCTGACAGTCTGACGTACCGAGGATAAAAAGAAATCGCACCTTATTGCGGCATGATGATTTCTGGAGATTCTTTCTCGTTCCGAGTGCATCAACACAGCGCTTGCGCCGCAAACGTGTCCTGAGCCATTGCAGGAGAAAATGTCACAAAACTAATGCATCTTCATTTCTCTGCAATCTTGCTGCGTGTTATGAAATTATTGTGCTTTATGTTAAGTAGTGTAGTAAGCGGAGGGGCACAGGCGAGTGTGTAATGTGCGTATTGCTGCACTAATCCACCGCCTGCGTGGGGAACTCGCACTTGTGTCTTCCGCACGTTTAAAGTGCGACTTGACTTATCTCCGTCAACCAGGTTTGTTCTTCTCCTGTGCTTGTGTGTGTGTGTGTGTGTGTGTGTGTGAGAGAGACAGAGAGAGAGAGAGAGAGAGAGAGAGAGAGAGGCGAGCTGACAAGTTCCTACAGAAACAGGGGGCTGACTCTCCAGCAGCATCAGACCCTGACAAGCTGCCCGTCTGCCTGGGTGACCGTGGACCGTGACCGTGGACCATGTGCAGAAGTTCGTTCTCTGTGCGGCCACATGTCGCAGACTGCGGGGGGATGTTTGGACGAGTCACAGCAGTTTAGCTCTGCTCTGTTCCAATGCGTGTATCTTCTCCCCAGGTGCACGAGCACAACCAGCGACCCCTCTTCGGAGCCCACAACACACACATACTGTAAATAGATCCCTTTTCAGAAACAAGATATTTTCCATGTTACGACTTTATTTTGAGCGGGGGGAGCAGTGGCGTGGCGGGTTTGGCCTGCGCCTGCCCTCCAGTGAGTCTGGGGTTCGAGTCCCGCTGGGGGTTCCTTGTGATGGACTGGCATCCCATCCTGGGTGTGCCCCCCATCCCTGCGCTCTGTGCTGCCGGGTTAGGCTCTGGCTTGGCACGACCCCAGTTGGGTCGTGTGTGTGTGTGTGTGTGTGTGTGTGTGTGTGTGTGTGTGTGTGTGTGTGTATCCATTTTTAGTTCTGTTTCCTTCTGAAATCTACTTTCCGAAACATCGGTTTTCTACTTGTTGCTATTACACTCACAGCCAACAGGTGCTAGTAAAGAGCACCAGACGCAACAGGAATGTGGGACCGACCGCCTTCATTCAACTCATCTCCACAGTGTTCACGGGCCGTGTCTCGTGTTCCTGATGAATAAAAAAGCTGTACGTGGTTATGGGACGATCCAGCTGGGTTGTTCCGTGTATTTTCACACACACACACATTTTCGGAACCGCTCGTCCCATACGGGGTCACGGAGCCTACCCGGTAACACAGGGCGTAAGGCCGGAGGGGGAAGGGGACACACCCAGGACGGGACGCCAGTCCGTCGCAAGGCACCCCAAGCGGGACTTGAACCCCAGACCCACCGGAGAGCAGGACTGTGGCCCAACCCACTGCGCCACTGCACCTCCCACTCGTGTATTTTCAGTCATTTAAAATTACTTTTAATTTTACTGTAGCTCATAGTAAAAATAGTGCCTTTATTTATTATAGCTTTATATGAGGTTTTTACATATCCTAACGTGTAAATAAATCAGGTGACATCGGTATGATCAGTGACTCTTTATGAACAGACTTCCAGTCCCAGTTGTGCTCTGATGTTCTACTGGTCGCTTGTGCAGCGTTTCAGAAGAGGGTCTGATAAAGAAAACAAACAAAATGTAAAATGTGAATCTGATCTGAGACAAATGAAGGCAGACAGAGCGGCCGAGTGAAAGGCACAGTGGCCTCATGCATTATTGGTCACTATTAGATTCAAGTGTTTTCTCATCAAAAATAATGTTTGGCTATAAAAGCAAACGCTGTTCGTGACAATAAAAGACATCTGAGCTGTAGAGCGCGGTCGAGAGAGAGAGAGAGCGCGAGAGAGCTGGATAAAGAGAGAGATGTCGTGTATGTCTTAGAGCAATATTTCCAGCAGTGATTTTACTGTCTATTGAACCAGAAACTGCCCAGCATTTTAGATGAAATATTAACAGAGTGCAGAATGCATCATAAAGACAATGGTGAGGAAACTGCTTACTGTTTTTCATTTTTGACAAAGTGCATCTCATAATTGTCTCGCCGTGTTCATTATCATCATTAACGTTGCTTATTATTGCAGAGCCTTAACTCGTGTGGCCCAAGTGTCCATCGCAGGATGAGCCGCGCAACGTGCTCGCGCTCGGCTAACGCGCGTTCTGTTTCCCATGTTCGGCCGCCTCCCTTACTCAGGGAGGGGTCCAGCGTGATGTTTTTAGCTCGTGTCCCATAATGCTCCCTCAGTCCCTCCCGACACGCAGGGGGCCGGGTTTTCCGCACGAGTCCCTGGGAGAGCACTTTGAGGACGCTCCCTCAGTGTTTACTGGCTCGCGCGGCTCGGCGCACGGCAGACGCTCCCTTGGAGCAAAAGGATGCTCTCCTCTCCTGTCGCGCTAAAATAGGGAGGATGGACACCGGTGTCTCGGCTTCGCTCCTTACCCATCATGCACCAGTTTTTCACACAACTCCACATTCACACCACGCTCGTCCAGCTGGTCTCAAAAAGGTCATATAGCGGAGAGGATGTACACAGGGGTGTCTCTGTATACGAGTAAAGGACTATAAATGAGTCTCTATGTATATGACTAGACGACTCTATAAATGAGTGTCTGTTTATATGACTGAAGGACTACAAATGAGGGTCTGTGTACGCGAGTAAAGTACGCTGTGTATATGAGTGTGTATCTAAATAGAGAATATGCTGTTTATGATCTCTGTGTATACGACTAAAGGACTATAAATGAGCGTCTGTGCATACGACTAAAGGACTATAAATGAGTTTCCGTATACGACTAAAGGACTATAAATGAGCGTGTGTGTATACGAGGATAGGGCTCGGTGTGTATATGAGTGTTTGGAAAAGGACATTCTGCGTATATGAATACCTGAGAAAAGGCTCGGTTCGTGTCTCTCTATCTCAGTGTACCTCATTCAGTAATTCCCGCATATATATGTTTAATTATGCGCATCTACATGTCATATTTGTGCGATGTGCATCTCGCCCGGGCTGCTCCCTCTTTGTGACTCACTGTTTACGCCTGTGTCTACATACAGTAGCAGCGAGCGCATGTCTATTTTCGTGATGCTGCCTTTCCGACAAACATTGCGAGAGGCGGTTCTCACTTCCTAAGATGTGTTTTTGTATAAAAATGAGAGAAAGGAAGGGGAAGAAGAGTTCCTCCTGTGGGTGACGTCGCGATGCTCACAGGAGCACTGACTCAAAGAGATGAGCACCAGGCCTTCATCTCCAGCCCCGCTCCGATGGGAGCGCCACGTCATCGCTGCTCCGAGGCTGAGTCAGGAGCGAGAGGGAACGGTCGCGGTCCCAAGGCAGAGCCCACGCCTTTCAGCGCTCATCTTCAGCATCGCAGACCATCTGGCATCTGGGAACTGGTCTCCCTTTCTTCCTCTCCTGCGTATCTGTGCCCCGGCGGTAAAACGGCGCCCTTTCCCACTTTTCCTTCGCCATCTACTGTGGCAAATCAGCGCCAGAGCAAACGTCACCCGTTTGCCTGCTGTGCCGACAGAGGGCGGTAGAGAGCACCCCGCTTTCATTCAACTCACGTCCACGGTGTTTATACCTTGTGCCTCGTCTCTGGATTTTAATTTTCAGAAATGTCACATTTTAATTCTTATGCGGGAATTTAATAACAATATTGAAAGTCTTTCAGAGGGGGTGCGGTGGCGCAGTGGGTTGGACCACGGTCCTGCTCTCCGGTAGGTCTGGGGTTCAAATCCTGCTTGGGGTGTCTTGCGACGGGCTGGCGTCCCGTCCTGGGTGTGTTCCCTCCCCCTCTGGCCTTACGCCCCTGTGTTCCCGGGTAGGCTCCGGTTCCCCGTGACCCCGTATGGGATGAGTGGTTCTGAAAATGTGTGTGTGTGTGTGAAAGTCTTTCTTAATGATGCACATGTCTAGGACTTTTAGAGAAGCTCACCGTAAATGAATAGAGGGACATCTTTTGCTGATCTTTTATTGCGGGTGACTTGGTGGCCAAAGTGTGACCCTTGGGCGTTACGAAGAACCTCGTGTTGCCATGGTGCTGTGTCCCGTGCCAGTGTGTCCATTCGCTCGCTCGCTCGCTCGCTGCCTGCCCCTCACTCCGAGCCTTTGGCTAGCCTCGGCTCGGCTCGGCCCGGGATCGAAGCGAAGCCGCTCGCAGATGGGAGGCCCGCGGCGCCGCCTGCTCCTAAACACCTGTTTGTGTCTCGAGCCAAGAACTGGAACCCGGAGCTGCGTGGCCACAAGCAGAGATGCCACAGAGCCACTTATGTGCAGGAACCGTTTCCATTAGACACACGAGTAGGATGAGCTGGGGGGGGCAATGGAGGAGACATTTGATTGGCCAGAGAAGTAGGCGACCAATCACATCTAAGGTAAGGTGCCTCATTCTGAGATGTACTGACAAACACACACTTTGTGTGTGTGTGACTATGAGTTCATGCACGTGTATTTATGAGTGCGTGCTAGTCAGTATGCGTGTGTGTGACACTGCGCCTATGCAGCCCTCCCTCTCTCTTCCTCCCCCCTCTCTCCCCTTTTCAGATCAAATGTCAAGTGCCTTAATCTCAGTGACAGCAGGAAGCTCACTGCAGACGCAATCACGGCACACTGACATCGCGCCCCCATACACAAATACAAACACACACACACACACACACACACACACACACACACACACACACACACACAGGCTCGCAGCCATCATGTCAGTCAGCATTGCCCACGTCCCCCCCAAGGACAAATGACTGTTTATCATCCTGTCTCCTTCCCTCGCTCGCCTGCTCGCCCGCTCGCTCTCACAGGACAAATTAGATAATAGGCCAGACAAGATTACTCTTCTATCAGTCTCGGAGGAAATAAATTAGCAGTCGTTATGATGGAGTCTGCCTGCACCTCCGTCCATCATCTCACCGCTGTGGAGGAAACTCTCGTCATGTGAGTGTCCGTCCGCGCGCTGATCCCTCGCGTGACCTCTGCTGGTTTCCTGTCCTGTGTGTGGGCACGTGTGTGTGTGTGTGTGTGTGTGTGTGTGTGTGTGTGTGTGTGTGTGTGTGTGTGCGCCTGCATAAGAGAGCACTGCTATTGGAGGTAGTGATCAGACCCAGAGAGACCCCGAGGGGTAGGGGGGTTGGAAATCTCAACCGACACATCTTTGGATGCAAACCCGAGGACCATGTTTTCACCTGCGCTCAGGCCAGTGCTATGACATGATCACATACACAAAGCATAAGACATGCAGGTTTAAATCCTGGGGGGTCCTTCTCTTGGACCCGCTGGAAGAGAATGGAACGGGACCCCAGTGAAACGCACCCCGATGTGTAGTAAAAAGCAGGGACAGCACTGACTGTGTGTGAAGCGAGGAGGGTTGTCGTTGACGTCGCTCAGCCTCACGGTGACCGTGGTGGTCCCGGACAGCCCCCCCAGGTGGCCCCCCATGTCCTTGGCCTGCAGGACAACCAGATACTGGTCCTGGGTCTCCCTGTCCATGTCAGGCACAGCAGTGCGCAGGATCCCTGAATGGGGAGGGGGGGTTCAGAGCACCGTCACACTTGACGAAACAATGACATCAAATGATGACTCAGATGATGACATAAACAGCCATAATCGCGGGACTAGGAGTGTGACGCGCAGAAAGAAATAAACACAGAAAATGAAAGTCAAACAATAAGATTCTCTTGTGTACATGGAGCTGTAGTGTCGTCTCTTAGGAGCTGCTCCTCTCTGGGGCATGATATAGAGCCGGGGGGGGGGGGACGCCTGACTGGTTTGTGGTTTAAATTGAGAGAAAGGAGGCAGAGCCTGATTGGGTTGTGGTTTAAAGTGAGGGAGAAAGGAGGCGGAGCCTGATCACAAAGAGGTATGTAGCGGAAAAGGATAAGGTGTGGAGACAAATAGAGTTTGGCAGAGAAGAAGAGGCAAGAGCACGAACAAATTCTCCATCTGCCAACACAGCGAGGCCTTATTAAAGCAAGAGGTAACACTCAGCAAAGAAGCGAGGTGCGATGAGGTGGCTCTTGACGCTCTTTACTACAGGGAGGTGTATTCTGAGACAAAGATGTGGGGCTTTGCTAAAGAGCGATATGTTCCAGAAGAATGGGTGACACCTCAATAGAGGGGCGGTGAACGTGCAGGACGGCGGTGAGGACTGACCGGTCTGCGGGTCCACAGAGAAGTACTGCTGGCCCTGGGTGAGAGTGTACACCAGTTTGGCGCTGTTTCCGTAGGTGGGGTCATCGGCGTCCGTCGCCGTCACCTGGATGATGGACGTGCCTGAAGGAGAGAGAGGAGGAGAGAGGCGCCGACCTGAAGCGGGCTGAACCGAGACGAGCACCCGCGTGGTGTTGCGGCGATGCTGGTGAGACCAGCACGGCGCCCCCACCGGTCTTTGCGGGACATACGACACCCGACTGGGCGTTACTGCGTCCTGCTCCTCGTGCCTCATTGAGTCCATTAGCTGTTGATCCAAGTGATCTTTTCATCCATTATCCCCGCTGAGCTCCTCGCCGAGTCGCAGCACGTTCCGCTAAAAGACCATTCTCGGGGTTTCGTATCGTTTCTAGAAGAACCGCTAAATACTACTAATGACCAACAGGAACAGAGCGGTAAAAGCGCGGGGCCGCAGGTAGCGCAGCGGTTAGGGCCGATACCTTGGGGTCGGAAGGTGGTTTGTCTGAGTCCACCCTCTTGCTGTAGTACCCTTGAGCAAGGTACTTACCCTAGATTGACACAGGAAAATTACCCAGCTGTACAAATGGGTCACTAGCTGTGGGCAGTGTAACACCGTCAGTTTCTTCAGACAAAAATGTGAACGAAATGAATAAATAACTCATTAGTTCACGTGAAAGGCGAGAAAAGGTTCTGCGATTCCAATTAATGAGGGATTATGATGACGACGTTCTCTTCAGATCTGCTACAGCTTAATACCGGTTTTATTCTACGATGATGATCTCACTAAAGGGGGCGTTTCCTTAGCGCCATGGTACCTGCAGCAGGATTCAAACATCATCACCGTGAGAAGCTCAACTCAGAGAATGATCCGTTCAAACTGGATCACGACCCAAATGACTTACTATTCACCCAAGAAACAGCTCAGCCAAGACACGTCGGATTGAAATGTAGAACAAAAAGAAGAACATAGATGTTGGGCTTCCCCGTATCCCTGTGTCTTTGAATGACCCCATGGGTGGCCAGGACAATAGACAGATGGATGTGGGATCACATCACACCCTACGCTCTCAGTGGAAGCACCAATGATGAGACTGAGGTTCTCGTACTTTGGACACATCACGAGAGGGTTGGACGCTCTTGAAACGACAGCGATGATGGACTTGGAGGAAACAGAAGAGAACGATGAGCAGCAACCAGATGGATGGACTGAACCACAGTGAGAGTAGACATAGCACTTTAACACTGAAGGCACAAGTGGAGGGCAGAATGTTCCGGAAGGACAACTGGCGTGTGTGTGTGCGTGTGTCTGTGTGTGTGTATGTGGTCAACAGGACTCCACGTGGACACAACGGCACCGAGCTCTCAGCAATGTACAGTGTGTTTACAAGGGGCTGATTATTTTTCACTACGTTCTGCTGTTGGGAAGTGTGAGACAGAAGGACTTCTTTGAGCAGAGCGCTGCCGCATGCTGAGCGGTGGAGGCTGCGCTCAAACAAAATCTGCCTAATTAATCAAATTTAACTGGCGGTAAAAGCGCCAAATTAATTCCGGGAACACCAGGTAGACGGTGATGGACGCGGCAGCCGGAGCGCCGTAGACAGCCGCTGTCTGCAGCAGGGCTCCGACACTCATCTCCTGACAAGTCGTCAAAACAGGAGCGTGTTGTGCGAGCGCCGATCCGCAGGGACCCTCGTTAGACACCTCAGAGTACCGCAAGCCTGCCACGAGATTTTGGGATATAACTCCGGAAGGAGTCATAACTGCGAGATGGAGCCGAGCGAGGGAGCAAATGATGCGGCGGGCCTGGAAACGGCCGTGATGCTCGCTGAGCCGAGAGCCAATCACCCGGCAGCTTCCAGCCGGAAAAAATGTAGCAACGCCCGCGTGGTCTTCCAGCCTCCGCCGCTAAACGCCCCCAGCTGATCCGGAATTCCGCAGTACGGCTCGTGTTCGACCTGTCAAAGTCTCCTGTAGGTGCCGTACCAACAACACTCTGGTTACGGCCTACAAGAGCGCCAGTGGAGCTCCGACCCCGACGGGAACGGTCCCGCTCACAAGGGCCCAAAATTAGAAGTCTTTGTGTTTCCAGCACTGGCCCAGATGGGGTGGAATCACCTCCCCGTGTCCCTCGGAGCTGCAGAGTCCCTCCCGGCAGCCAAAAGGGGTGCCGAACCCATGTCTTTCAGAGCCACTTGTCTGCTCATCTCCTGTCTGCTCCATAAATCACACCACCTGTGACACCATCATTTCCCCACACTTGTACACGCGGCTCCTCCGTGGCGGAACCTCGGACGTCGGACCCGACCCCCCACAGGGGGCAGGCTGCGCGCCTAACAACAAAGTTCACAGGTAGACCTGCTCCTGCTCAGCCGCGATCTTCCCCAGGCAGGCGGCGCGGGCACGTGCGCTGAGAGTGGACGCAGGGGGGTCGTGCTCGTACCCTCGCCTGACACACGCACACGTGTTCATGACTAGGCAGTTTCGGGCTCATCTCGGAAATTAGTGTCGCGTCTGTCCATCACCGTCCTCTTCGAGTTTTGTTTTCTTTTCCCACATATAAGCTGTTTATACGGCCGCGGAGTGTTCTAGAAAAGCCACAGAAGCACGTGGCAGCAGACAGTAGGGAAGCAGCCCCATGAACCTGTCTTTCAATAAGGTATTGTAGCCTGTCCCCAGCCAGCGGTGAGCTCTTCACTGGCTAAATGGTCTCTTGCGTGGTTCCCCCCCCCCCCCCCCCCCCCCCCCCCCGCTCCCCACCCGTCAGAGCTGCCGTCCTCGTACCCGCAGCTTTCTCTCATCCTCTTTTTTGTCGTACTCGCTCACATTTTCACCACATCTCTCTCCAGCCATCTCCTGTCTGCGCATCCCTTCTGTCGCGCTCTATTTCTCATCGCTTGCACCAGGTCCCTGATGCTCCTGTTTGAAATTTGCCTGCTCCTCGCTCTCCCTAACGCCCCTCCGCCCCCTTCTCCGTGCGCTCCCTTCCATCCCCACCTGGAATTCCGGCTGTCGTACACGACGTGTGCGTTTCTTTCTCCCCCCACAAAATCAAAGGCCATCAGCTTCATCTCCAATACTGAAATTGCTGGCAAAGAGGAGACAGGCAGAAAAAAGACTACACTTCCCATGGGTCAGTGCTTCACAGCACAGAGGGGAGAGGGGATTGCAGGAGCAGCTGTTGCTGTTTTTCATTTGAAAGCTCTGACAGCGTCGCGGAGGACGGGGGAGGAAGGAGCCGCATGCAGGACTCTGCTGCCCCGAAGGCCCAGGGTTGAGGTTGGGGGGGGGGTCCCGGAACTCACAGCACGGCATCGGGACGGCTGAACCAGACGCTCCCGTAGGCCGACCAAGAAACGGTCGACATCTGCCGCGAACGTGACCTCTGTGCTTGTGTGGTCTCCTGAGCAGAGCAACCTGTTTCGCAGCAGGGTCTGTCTCATACACGTGGGGTGGGATGGGGTGGGGGGGTTCACTGCACAGTAAGAGCACTCATCAGGCTACATGTGAGGCTGAAGGACTCTTCCACAAATACCGCCTGTTAACGATTCAGAATGTCGTCCGACAGCACGAAGAGCGACGGATTGACACCGGCACCCGTCATCAGCGATACGGTAAAAAAAATTACCATGCTGTATGAGAAGGTAAAAAATTTCAGCAGCTTAGTAGGGAGTAGTGAGGGTGAGTGCCGCCGAGACAAGTTTGACTCACAGCAGCCACTTGCGTGGTTTTCGAGGTAAAGCAGGGTACGGAAGTGGTTTACCGCGCCCTTCTTCTGCACACGTCTTTGCACTGTGGGAGGAAACCCACAAGAGCACGTGGAGACCAGGCAAAGTGCACACACTCTGAGCACAGACTGCAGTGCACATGTGAAAGGACAGGCCAGGAGCTGTGAGGCCCCAGCGCTACCCGCTGCATCACCGTGCTGCTGAACCCCTTGCGGCTGTGAGCGCAGCTATGAGCAGAGCAGTATTTATTTAGTCTTTCCTGAAATTTCTTCACTTATTTTGTGCATGGGATCCATCAAACATACTTGTAGGGCACTGAAATCCACATTATCTTATTTTCTGATGATTTTACGCGTTGTACAGATGGATGTTGGATCAAATCACACCAAAACTGCCAGCGGAAGCAGAGCTGCTAAGACTGAGGTTATTGTTCTTTGGACACGTCATGAGACGACTGGATTTTCTCAGAAAGATGAGATGTCTGGAGTAGGTGGAGGAGAAAGGAGAGGAGGGCGAGCGTCAGCCAGACGGATGGACTCAACCACGGTGTCAGTGGACATGGCCCTTCCTTCCCTTTCTCAGCAAGGACAGTGGAGAGCAGAACTTTCTGGAAGGAGTCTATGTATGTGGTGAGCAAGAGCACTGGGCCAGTTACTCATTGACCAGTAGAGCTGAATACCAGCATGTCCAGCCAGATGTGCATCACCAGCTGTGTGTCCCTTTCAGAAAAGCCAGGTGGGCGTCAGCAGTTTTCGGTCGCGACAACGTGGTTGACGTGGTTGAGTACGGAACTCACACAGAACTGCTGCAATAAGTACTGCTGGAGCAAGAAAACGTCTAAAGAGGTAAACACAAGTAAACTGTAGACATTAAGGTAAGGTAAGGTAAGGAAAGGTAAAGTAAGGTAAGACATGGCAGAGCAGGAGCGGAGGGGAGGGGAAGGAGGAGGGCGCAGTACCTATGTTGGCCATCTCCGGAATGGTGGCGCCGTAGGGCCCGTCCTGGAAGATCGGCGGGTTGTCGTTGATGTCCTGCACCCGGATGATGAACTGGGACGAGGGCTCGAGGGCGCGGTCCGTCTGCCGGTCGGTCGCCGTGGCCACCAGCCGGTACTCGTCCTTCTCCTCGCGGTCCAGAGGCTTGGTGACATGGATGTTGCCGGTCTTCTCGTCGATGACAAACACGGAGCCCGCCCCCTCCCCCCTCAGCACGTATCTGGTGCGTCCGTCGCCTTTGTCCATATCGGTACGCAGCTGGTGCACACAGAGAGAGAGAGAGAGAGAGAGAGAGAGAGAGAGAGAGAGAGACTATTGCTGATGCAGAACACGTGTGGTGTCAACTTCGGGACAGGACTTCACCCGAAACACGTCCCGCCTCATTGTGTCGGCGCGAAACGGAGAGAGCGCCTCGCGCTTCGCTGAAGGTCGCACCTCCGCCGCAGAATGACGCCATTTGACGGTTATGCGGTTTTCCGGGTTCATCAGCCTTGGGGGACTAATAACGGAGCGTCCCGATGCGAGCCGGGAGCCGACGGCCGGGACCACCGTCGATCCCGCCGACCGAGCGAGAGAGAGCGCGACGGCTGCACCCACTGAACGGCTCGCTGAGTCGAACGGCTCGTGACACGGTGCGGCGCCAGGCCCGGCGAGTTAATCGCCGAGCCGAGAGCTCGCCGGGGAAACGGGCCGGCGGCAGCAGCAGGCCGGAGAAGCGGAGCGCCGATAAGCGCCGGCGAAGTGCGGACAACAGCAGCCGGTGTGGGCAGCAGCGAGGCAGTAAACAAGTTGAGACACGTGCCGTGACGGAGGCAAAACAGGAGCCGGAGCCGATCCCTCGAGTTTCCCTCCCGCACGCCCCCCGCCCCCCGACACCCCTCCGGCGAGGGTGTAATTAATAGCGGCAGGTGTGCGCCGTGTCGCCGGGGACGCGCTAACATGTGTAAATGTATGCGGGCGACGCGCTCGTCGGGCCCCGGGGCGCCGTCTGGGACTGGAACTCGCTCCTCGTTCCCGCGCCGCCACAACAGGGAGGGTCCCGGCGTCAGCGTGCCGCTTTCTCGGAGCTCGTCCCGTTCGGAGCTGCGCGTCCCGGGAGACTGCGCCGGGACGGCGGGACAGGGCCACGTGGAGACCCCTCGTGCTGTGAAATGCTGGGGGAGACCGCATCCCCCTCTGTGCACGCACACACACACGCACACAGTCGCTACCAGAGTGTGAAGCGCCGCCGGATTTTCGGACTGCCACCCCTCATACACATCCAGCATCAGTCTTGCGAAGACTTTCTAGCGCATGTTTTAAACAAACAATTTGTATCCAGCGGCTTTACGGAGAAACACACACTGAGCCGAGTAAACAAATGAACACACTGGTATGAATCCATTATGGCTAAGGGTCGCGGTGCTCCAGTGCCTATCCTGCTCACAGAGGGCAACACCCTGGACAGAGAACCGGTCTACGAGAGGGCAGTCACACGCACATCCACACACAGGGCAGTTTAGAGCCTCCAGTGTACCTGAAACACACGTCCGTGGAGTGTGGGAGGAAACCAGAGTCCCCGGAGGAAACCCACAGGGTGACCGAGCAAACTCCACGCACGCACGCACCGCCCCGGAGCCGCGAGACACCAGCGCTACCCGCTGTGCCGCCCGTACGTGTTGCAACGTTACAAATCAACGGTTTTATTAAGAACCCCGGAGGCAGTTTCTCCGCTTTGATCAAACTGTAAATCTGAACGCTTCTCAGATGCCGCATCGTTGCGTCTTCTCCATCTTCGCTTGTCCCGCCGTCGCCGCGTCTGATCCCACGCCAGCGCAGAGGCAGCAATTTGAGCAAATGTCTGTTGTCGACGAGGTCACCTGTCAGTCACCCACTGTGAGGACACACATTTCAATCGGTGATGTCAGTAAAGCTGAACACGGTAAAGTGATCAGAGACAGAGAGAGGGACAGAGACTCGGAGACAGAGGGACAGAGACACAGAGACAGAGGGACAGAGGCAGAGACAGAGAGAGACACAGAGACAGAGAGAGGGACTCAGACCTGTCCATACGAGGGACAGGAAGACGGACCGAAGGGGCGCAGCTCAAGAGCACATTTCTCTCGGCGGGGGAGCGGCGACGCAGAACTGCGCTTTGGGCCCGATACACACGGCAATTCGCCAATTAAATGTTGGAACAAGTTAAAAAAAAATGGTAATAATGCTAATAATTGTAAGGATCATAATTCAAATGTATCCCCCTTTGAGGCACCAGAAGGTTCTCAAGTCCCAGAAGCGGAATGAGGTGCCAAAATCTCGACTCGTGGCGATAATCACATTTGCAGAGAGACGGAGAACACAAACAATCCTTTCATTCGTTTTCACGCACACATCAGTGCGGTACGGCGCGGTACGGCACGGTGGAGCAGCGCGCTCGGAGACGGTATATTTAGACGCACGAAAAGCGCCGCTTTCATCACTCCTCTCGTGGAAGAAACGTTGAAAGGCGTGAAAGCGGAATGTTTCCGAAATGTGGAAGAGGCGGTGCAGGGGGCACTTGGGGGGGGGGGGGCGTGCAGGACCACTGCGGTACCGGTGTGGTACCGGTGTGGGTTAACGTTCAAATGACCTCGGCTGACCTAGGGCACGATCCCCCCTTTTCCGCAACGAACGACGCTCGCTTGTGGCCGGCGCCGGTTTCCTCGTCGTGTCTCTGCTTTCGGACAGTAACACGGTAACGTTTTCAGTTACTCCACCACCGCTGGTTGGACGCTCAGCCGCGGCCGAATCTCCCGACAGCACGCGGCCCCCCATTTGTACGGCTGGGTAATTTTTACTCCATCAATTCAGGGTGAGTACACTGCTGTAGGGAGCTGCAGCCGGAGGTGGGTCTGGACCCCACGCCCTGCAGCTGTGTGTCCTGTATGCGCGAGGACAGCTGCAGACCCTCGGGCAGCACGGTAAAGGGCAGTAATAGCAGTATCCGATGGGTCAAAGAGCAGCGCGGACAGCGTGAGACGGACAGGGACACGGAGAGCTAACGCTGTGAAGGACACACACACACACACACACACACACACACACACACACACACACACACACACGCGCGCGGTGGGAAGTGCCAATAATTGGCACCCACTGGATCACGGAGCTGGTTGCTCTGCTGCTCCTGTGTGTGTGGGACAGAGGGGGCCGGGGGGCTCATGTCTATACCCCCCCAGCATCTCACTGTGGTCTCGTTCCCACACTGGGAAGCGGCGCCTTTGAATCTCTTTCCCACTGGACCTGGTAATAAAATGCTATTTAACATGTTTCTCCGCCTTCTCCTCTCTCTCTCTCTCTCTCTCTCTCTCTCTCCCCCCCCCAACTACCACTGTTGATATGGAGGTGCTGCTCTGATCTGATCCCCCACCTTTACGAATTATTAACCCCTCTCGCTGTGCAAACACACGCTCCTCCTGTGCACTCCAGCAGCTGACAACACACACACACACACACACATTTTCAGAACCACTTGTCCCAGATGAGGTCGCAGGGAACCGGAGCCTACCCGGCAACACAGGGCGTAAGGCCGGAGGGGGAGGGGACACACCCAGGACGGGACGCCAGTCCGTCGCAAGGCACCCCAAGCGGGACTCGAACCCCAGACCCACCAGAGAGCAGGACCGTGGTCCAACCCACTGCGCCACCGCGCCCCTCAGCTGACAACACACTGGGGTGTATTCCTACGCACACACACACGCACGCGCACGCTGCCTCCTCCTCGCTAACCCTTTCTCTGCCATTACAGCGGACTTCCGTCCCGCACTCCACCGGGCCACCTGTACCACGGTAACACCCTCCGGCCTCCCAGAGCTGTTTGATACTCGGCGGCGCCACCCCCCCTCCCCCCCCAACACACACACACCGATCTCGCGCCGTTCTCTCGCTCTCATCTTTTTAATTGCTCTTTCGCTCCTGCTGCGCAACAGCCCAGAGGCTAAACGCTTTTCGCTCCGAGGATGAAATCCGTAAGAAAAAAAGAAAACAGTTGAGCGAGAAAACAAACAAACGTGCAGAAATGACGAGTGAGGACCCTGACGGCGGGTTCCCTCGTTCCCGTCGCTTCGCTCTCTTCCCTCTGCCTTCATTTTCATCTTCCTTCCGTACTTTTCTGCTTTCCCGTCTCTCTCTTCTGCTCCCAGTCAGCACGCACGTTCTCCTCCCTCTACGCCCACCTCCTTCTGCTCCCCGCCGCCCTTCCTTTCGGCTCGAGGGCTCCCGACGAGTGTGCCGACCGCCGCTCCGTCGGCGTCGGTCGGCCCGCGTGTGCAGCGTGAGAGTCACGGCGTCTCCCGGCGCGGCCGTGTCGCCGTCACAATATCGCCGACGTGCATTTGTCACTCTCGCTCCCCGCGAGTCTCCGTGGGCTCGGCACGCTGGCCAGAGGGTGGCGGAGTACTTAGCGCCGTCCCCTTGTCCCCTCACGGCGGACACGCTGGGTTCGAACCCACCTCCTGCCGTAGCTGCCCCGATCGAAGGACTTACCGTGCTGTATACATGAGTAAATCACCGTACGTGACTAAGCGTACAACGGTAACGTTGAAAGGTCAGAGAAGTAACAGCTGCTGGAGTCGTGGCTCCAGTAGGGTAAATAACTGTAGGTACCTCCATACCGGAAGTCGCTTTGGAGGAAAGTGTCCGTTAAACGAATAAGCGTAAATGAAATGGCGTTTGGCTACGATTGCTCCGGTTCCGTCCGTCTTTGCTAACGGTCACGCTGGATGTGCGTGACGACACGTCTGCTTCACGCGCGCGCCCAACGGCAGCGGAGCGTCTTCTCGGCGACGCGCCATTTGCTCAGAAAGGCCACGGGCCGCCCTCGTCTCCGCTCGCGGCCGTGCCGGATAGCGGGCGCATTTAAATTCACGCGGAATCTCTGAGGTGCGAGATGTTAACGGCGGGGCGAGCGCCGGCCCCCCTGCCGGCCGCCCTGCCGGCCGCCCTCCCGCTCAGGTTACCGCTTAAACAGGAGGAGCGGTCGGCGGCTCGCCGAGGTCGTCGTCACGGCGCACCCCTGCGGATCTACGAGAGGAGCGGCAGAAGAGGACGGCGCAGGATGTCCGCTGCGCGCAGGATCATGTCGCCGCTCTCTGCTCGGAAGGACTCGGAGCCCCTTTCTGCGCCTCGTGGTCCACGCGGACCTGCCGATTATGAGTATTGGTTCGCGCTCACGTTGTTTCTTGCTAACCGTTTCTTTCTAATTACAATCATTATTGATATATTCTCTCAATATTTATAACGACTTGGAGCCAAGTCCGCTCATGAATATTCATGGCTCAGCCAAGGTGCGCAGCCACTTAAAACGAGACGGCGATAAATAGAGTCGAGATTCTCACTAATGAACGGAGTCCCTGCCCGTTTCGGAGCTGTAATGAAATCCCTTTTTCTCAAGAGATCGGCATCTGTGTTCCGAAGCGCCGAGAGAATTACCGGAGAGATACCGGGAGACACAGCGAGCGCCGGGAGGCCCTCGCCAGGGCGCACGTCCGCCGGCGACGGAAAGCGCTCTTTGGCGGGCGCCCAAACGTAGTGGTGTCACCTCTCGAGGTAACGAAGATAACGCGGTATTTGCGCCAAAAAACGCTGCGAGGGGACACTCGCGCAGAAGGCACTAATCACACGGTCTAACGTGCTCTTTGGCTGCAACCTCGAAGCGTTCGCACCTTTCACCTGCGCCGCGACAGCGGACGACGCACCGCACCCGATAACCGCAGCTCTCCCGTGGGCGGAGCTGACGACGAGACGCGCCGCGTACCGCTCGCGCTCCCTCTCCGTCCCTGGACAAGTGCCGGGGAGGCACAGAGAGGTGAACGGGGGCCGCGGCAAATCCGCTCTCTCGCCACAAGGGCGACTCGGGCACCTTCACGTTTGCGCAGATGCGCATCACACCGCTCTCTGGGTGCCGCACGAAACATTCACGAGGGTGTGTCTGAGTGTGCGTGTGTGTGCGTGCGTGCGTGCGCGCGGCTTTGGCGTGGATCCAACCCACGGTGTCAGATAAAAGCATCGGAATTAAGCGGGTTTTGGCAACGCGCCACGTTGGTGCTGCGGCACTCGATGTGAGCGCAGTCATTTCGCGCAAGCGCCGTCTCGCACGCTGCCGCGCTGTACCGGCCGATTCTCCCGCTTCCGTGCGCCGGTGCCTCCGCAAGGAGAACCGTCCCATTTCTCCGCCGAGGATGTTAGTTTTAAAAAGAAGGAGGCGCTCCAGTATCGCAGGACGAAGTGTGACTCCTCTCAAGTACCAGGGTACGGGAACCCCGCTGCGCTGTTGGGATCCCGGTCTCAGTTGGGCAGAAGACGCCTGCTGGATGGCGGTTCTTCCGGATGAGTGGAATTCTTCCTGTAAGGGGGATACGGACCAGCTGGCAGCGCAGTGGTTAGTGCTACTGCCTTTGGATCCAAAAGTCACAGGTTTGATCTCCAGCTGTAGTGCCCTTGAGCAAAGTACTTACCCTGAATTACTCCAGTAACATTACCCAGCTGGGTAAATAACTGTAAGCTTAACGCTGTAAGTTGATTTGGAGAGAAGCTAAATGAATAAATGTAAAAAAAAAAAAAGGTATGCTATAAGAGGAGTGCTACTGACCTAGACTGTGTGAGAGAACAGTCCCTGCTGTCTGGATTCTGCATGTTCTCTGGGTTTCCAGCCTCAGTGAGTTTTCCCACTGGGATTAATAAAGTATTATTATTATTAGTGGAGGAGCAATACAAGCCAGACGCCTTCAGCACCTTGGACAGCTCCATGTTCCCAAGAACAGCAGCACCAGGTGCTGTCCCAATTGCACTCACAAACACACACACACACACACACATCCCCCAGTAACCTCCTGCAAAAGGGCAGGAGCAGCGGAGTGGACAAAGGGCCTTCCAGGTGTGAGCGTTGCTCTGTTCCTGTTCGCAGAACCCAAAACGCACCGCCGACGGACCCGTCAGAGCGGCAGCGGCCAGACCGGTTCAAACGGGCCCCGAGGAACGCGCGACCCGGGACCGGGAAAGCAGCAGCGCGGGACCGGCTCCCCGAAGCCAAATGAAGCTTTTGTTTACCGCTGCGTCGAGGAAAGCCGAGGCCCTAGCGTTCGAGCACTCCCGTGCGTTTTTCTCCCGATCGTTTTTGTTTCTTGTTTGCACTTCTCACTTTTCTCCTATGCCCGTCGCAGTGCCGCACATCACGACGCCTTCTGGAAAACAGCTCGGACACGGACGCCTTCCACATGCTACAGTTGTGATGTTGTATTAACAAATGCTAACTTACCCTTCCGATGAGCACAGGCTCAGGGCCGCTGTACTCTTCAATGACGAAGAACTGATTCCAGATCCAGCTCCTCCTGCTGCGAGAGCGAGTCTCCTCTGCTCCCTGGACTTGTCCGTCCTCTACCTGGAACACCAAGCCCTGTCCGTCCGAGCGGGATTCCGCAGAACCTCCGCTTCCCACCTTCTCAGCGTGAACACTCTGGTCCAATACCACATCCGAACCTGGTTGGAGCCTCAGGGTGTGACTTCTGTCTGAATGCACATCCCTTTTCCTGGGATCCACAGACAGGTGGACAGGCGCTCTGGACTCGCCAAGATCTACAGCTCCACTCCAGCTCCTTTCCAGAGGAACATTCTTTTGAAGCTTGGAGCCTGCGGCACCACTCGAATCTTCTCCTGAAGTGGGCGTGACCGTTTGAGGTGTTGCTTCCATAGGAAACTCAGACGACTCAGACTGGCCGGTCCAGCCAAAGCGGCCTGTGTTTATAAAATGACCTTCTGCTTGTCTGCTCCCAAACCCCGGGGAAATCTGGCCGGCCGACTTGATGTCAGCGTAGACACCGTGATCCGAATTTCTCTTTTGACTTGAACCTTTGAACAAACCTTTGCTGTCGACAGCAAGCGCAGCCATAGACGTGACCCTGTCCTTCCTGAGCCCGGCAGGCGCCCACATGACCGATTTCTGCCGTCTGTTCCGTGGAATCACACCCTGTTTGCTGGTTGAACTTCTGCTTGTTTTGTTCTTAGCATTCTCTTCCCACACTGCTGCTCTCTGCGGAGGTGTAATTACCACTTCCTCGGGATTAAATGTAATTCCCAATATCTCGGTCGAGTTCAATCTCTTTCCACGATCCGCAGTGAGTCTGCCTGCCTGCGCCACCAAGGTAGGCTCGGGTGGATCCGGGCTTCCTCTGGATTTTACCAGGGATTTGAATCTGGTTTTATTAGAGAGGTACGAGCGGTCGGGTTTGTGGTGAAGCAAGTGCGCCTTGTGATCGAACCGACCGGCTTTGAACACGTCAGCGTTTTTGGTCGCAGCTTTTCTAACTGGCGCGACAAGAGTTAAATTCAGATTGCGATCTGTTCCTTTAGGTGCGGACTCATTCAGCGAACTGTTTCGGGCATCGTCTGTTGGAAAAGTTGCGTCTGCACCGGGACTCTGGCCACGATCGATGAAACCATCGATCTGCAGCGGCAGAACAGCGTCGTTTTTAAAGCTTGATTCCCACTGGCCAAATGGCACCTTCTCGGCCGTCGTTGGCACACGAGCCCCTCGACCTCTTCTCTTCAGAACCTTGGTGGGAGAGGCCCCCTCCCTAAAGCCCTCCCACAGGAAAAGGGTGGCCAACAGGAGCAAGGTTCTGGCACACATCACAGAGCAGTTGGTTGTCAGTTTATGTTACAGAGTACACACTGCAAGCACAGTACCGCGGGACAAGGAAAGGCTCTCTTGTTTCCCTCATTCTCTTCTCTCCTTCTGCTTCTGTTCAACCGCCCCCTCCCATGGTGCCATAGGTCTACAGCTGCACAGCAAATCCGATCAGCACTTTTCTTCTGGACTCTCCACGATGGGAATATGACTTTTATCTGCAACGAGAGGCAAAATCGTTAGCGGGGTCCGGGTCACGCAAAGTGAACGAGACGTGCAGAGACACGTATAACTGGCAGCACAAACAACTAGACGGATTTAGAGTCGCATGAACCCAAATAGCCATGGGACGCTGCGGCTGACTGCAGGATGCAACTACTGCTGGGTCATCTTGGACACGTAACTGTAGCCTGTGTTGTGCAGAGACAGTGTGCAGACAGTCAAAGCGGCGCATGGTTGAGTTTTGGGAAGAGGAACAATCTTTCACAACCGTTTTCCAAATATAGCACATTATTTCTGCCTTGCAGTCGGTAGCCTTACCTGACTTTCCCCGGGTGTCACAAATCAATCAGACAGTCTCCTTAGACAACCTCCTGTCATGGAAATGTCACTCTGTCAGTCCCGGAGGGTCTTGACAGCTACGGCTCTCGGAGACTCATTCCAAGCCAGTTCTTTTCTTTCAGCGGCAGGAAACCATCACGCGGCCCCGTGAAGTTCAGCTTCTCTGTCCATGTTGCAATGAATCTGTATCGGGAGAGTCAAGGCGGGGGAGAGATGGTCAGATGCACTTAGTGCTGTGTACGCTTCTGTCGCGTTGCGTACGGCCTCCGTGCCGCAGCGGTCAACGCACACGTCACAATGCACGAGCCATCCACGCGTGACCGGGATCAGAGCGGTCCCGACAAGCGAACCTCTCCCTTTTTCCTCTTGTCTCTTTCGGTTTGTGCTGTTGACCCCCTCCCCCCCCCCCTTCCAAACACTGCTCACCTTGCCTTTCTACTGCCTTCTGCTAGGCCTGCCCGTCCTTTCTCAGCTCGTCGGAGATCGGTCGGCACATCCTCTCAGACGGCCTCCTGTCGACGGGACTGACAGATTGCCGGCTTGAGGAGGTCACGGCAGCCGTTCATCTGGGTCACTCGCAATACACCCGTTCTTTTCGGTCAACGGCAGAGGCGTATCAGACAGCTGCATGTCCCTGTGCAACACATCCCCTGTGGGTGTGTGTGTGTGTGCGTGTGTGTGTGTGTGCAGCTGCATGCAGAGGTACCTCTCAGTACCACACGCGCAAACCCTTACACTCACACACACACACACACCTATATGGAAACGCCTGCATAAAGACACAGACAGACACCCAGAACGAGGCAGCGCTTGAAACTGTATTTAATATTCCGAGGTTCCGCAAATGGGCTGCGAAGCAAACAGCCGGTCCGATATCGACCGCTTTCAAGCATGTTTTTCGTACGGGGCTCTGAAAGCCGTGCTCGATGCCCCTCGACCCACAGCTCAAAGAGCAGGGCGGTGGTCTGCCACGAGGCTACACTAACAGGACGGCAAGGGGGGAGGCGGTCATCGATCCAGCCCCCGTCATCTGAGGCTCAGGCAGTCCCGGGGATCGGTGTGAGTGATTAGCTGATTCCACCCACCAGCGCACAGCGGTCAGGTCGCCTTCCTCACCGCACCAAATGATTTAGGAGCGCAGATGTCTTAATTAGCAGCTCCTTTCCTCGTTCGGGCTTCGGCCGTCTCGGCTTGGTTAGCATTAGAGTCAGATCGCAGCCATCGATCTGGGAGGACGCAGCATGGGATGAGCTGTCAACTTCACGGCGGAGGAAGTCTTCATTACCATTCGCCCCAGCACACTTGCCCTCGCCGCTCCTTCTTCCCGCCCCATACCTCCCCCACTCTCTGTCACGCTCTCGCTCGCTCGAGCACATTCCCACACATTCGCCGCACGTCCACATACGGTTAAAAACGTCTTTGCAGATCTTTCATCTTATCTTCATCCCCGCTGACAGATTCAGCTCTGTTTGTTTTATTGGCAAAACAAATCTTGACTGATGCGGAGAAATAGTACCAATCACTGGAGACCAAGTGACAAATGCAAGGAGGCCTGAGCTCTTAAAAAGCAGTGATTGACGGCATTCTTTAGCCCTGAAAGAAGAAAATACACACACACACACACACACACACACACACACGAAAGACACTTGCTTCTAACGATGACATCAACAGTGCTGAAAAAATCCAACAACCAATAAGTGGAACAGAGGAAACAAAATAAAGCCTAATTCTGAACAAAGCCAAAAACAGTTTACTTTACAGCCTCCAGCTGATGCTTTGCAAAATGTTAATTGTCCATCTGCTATTTTTATCGAAAAGCAGCGAAATGAATAGACGACTAAAATGGTTCCGAAAAGCTGAGAGAAAAAAGAAAGCCTCCACCAACACCTACCGATAACACTACAATAAATGGAGAGCATGATACCAGCGCAGACACCAGTTACTCAGGGCACTAACACCGCAGTGTGGTCCAGGTCGCACGATCACATGGGACTGTGACACGACAGACCGGCCAAGGTCACACATTAACTGAGGATGCCGATGCAGCCCTGTGACCCTGCGATTCAGTCACAAGTACATGTGCTCGTGTAGCAGATGATTTTCTTTTCTCCAAAGTGATGTACATCTAACAGAAAATACAATGCGTGCGTTAGAGAACAGGCATTTTAGACACACACGCAGAGGCACGTGTGTTCGAGATGTTACGCATTCAGACTTTAATCCTTCTTGCAGTGTTTTCCGTGTTACAGCTCACTCCCAAAGCGGTGATTCGAGCTGAAAGGCCGAGCAGCCAAAGCCGCAGAGTCCGCACCCGTAACTGCGTCCTGCACGGACACCCTGCCCGTTACGCGCAACGTGCGCCGCAGATGTCGCTGACAAGATGCGGCACGGAAGCCATTAAAAAATGCAATCTCAAGTACAAACAATGGTCACCGGCTGAAATAATAGTTGTGTCTGCCCTTGGAAGGTTTTCCGCAAGGTTACAGGCTTTGGCGCGCAAACACACACACACACACACACACACACTCAGATACACATGCAGACAACCAAAAGCACCCTCTGAGTGACAGAACATCCGAAGCACTCCTCCTGCTTTCCCTCTCCCTAATTGTTCCTAACAACCCGACTCCTCCGGCATCCGTTCCCTCCAAGGGTGAACGCCGCACGCCCGCGCGAACCCGCGGGGACGAAACGGTGCCTCGCCGACAAGGCTGCGTCGGCAACGCGGGGCCCATCAGGTCCAGAGAAAAGACTTGGAGATCCGCCGTTTGAACCGGTAAGGTGTAAAATTGCAAATTATGCAAATTTACTTGGATAAAAGCGTCCGTGACGCCTATAATGTGATGTGATGTAATGCATGGATCTCATGTGTCCCCCTGCCTTGTCTCATTGGGGGTGGAGTGTATGGGCCAACTGATCCCCGTTGAAGAGACAGAATTACAGCGACAATACAACTGTTTCTGCACAGGGCCCTTTGTCATTGAACAGCCGCCACGCCATTAGCGCTCGTAGGACACAGGGGAGCGCTGAACATGATGTGTACGCGAGAGATGTGTGGAACAAAAGGCAGAAACAACGATATGAAAAATATGAGGAAAACCAAAGGGGAAAAAAGGGTTACAAAACAATGCGCTTTGTACGCCAAGGAAAACGGGGGATACGGAGTACAGCACGTAAAAAATATATTAAAAGTGGAATACAAGAGATGAAATGTACAAGAGTGTCAAACGAAGTTGAGACAAAGAGTAAAAAGAAAAAGGCAGAGCACAAAAAGTGGAGAAATAAGAAAAACGGGATAAAGCTCTGTCAAACGGCTCGCTTTCCCTCGGCGCCACATCTAGGGCCGTTGGCGGCCACCGCGGAAACACCTGCTACCATGTAAACTCCCCTGTGTTCGCAAATACCCTTCTGCTGCCCCCGTACCACAAAAACACCCTTTCACTACTCCTTTACCTCAAAAGCACCCTTCAGTGCCTACTAACTCGACAGTTACCCTTCTTCTGCCCTTTTGCTCCACGGACGCACTCGACCATCTCATTAACCCACCAATGCCATGCTACCCTCCTCCCTTTTAGGCACTGATACCATTCTCCTGTCCTTTTACCTCAAAAACACACTTTCACTTAATGAAAAGCAGAAAATACTGCGGTAGAACTGTACACGATACTGCGGTAGGACTATAGACGATACTGCGGTAGGACTATAGACGATACTGCGGTAGGACTGTGGACGATACTGCGGTAGGACTATAGACGATACTGCGGTAGGACTGTGGACGATACTGCGGTAGGACTATAGACGATACTGTGGTAGAACTGTAGACGATACTGCGGTAGGACTGTGGACAATACTGCGGTAGGACTGTGGACGATACTGCGGTAGGACTGTGGACGATACTGCGGTAGAACTGTAGACGATACTGCGGTAGGACTATAGACGATACTGCGGTAGAACTGTAGACGATACTGCGGTAGGACTGTGGACGATACTGCGGTAGGACTATAGACGATACTGCGGTAGAACTGTGGACGATACTGCGGTAGAACTGTAGACGATACTGTGGTAGAACTGTAGACGATACTGCGGTAGGAGTGTAATTTTTCCCTTTTCTGGTCAAATACCCTTTGGTTTTCCCATTACACTGAAAATAACATTTCATTTATCACAAAAACACCGTTTTGTTGGGTCTTTACCACACAAATGTCATATCCATTAGCACCAGACACCTTTCTACTGCCTGCTCAGCCCACATATCCCTTGTACTGCCCCCTTTCACCCACGAGCACCCCACTACCCCATGAATACCCTTTAACCACACATTAACCAAACAAAAACTTGTGCTGCTCACCTACCACACATTTTACCTTCCTCTGTTCAATGGATCCCACAGATACTGTTCTCCCACTCAGCCCCCACATATGTACCCTTTTATCTACCCCAAATGTGCACTTCCATCTCCCAGAAGGAACTTCTCTTATATAACAGCACGTACTCTCTTCATGGTTACCGCGGTCCTTCCATAGTTACCCTGCCGTCTCTACAGTCCTACTCTCGAAATACATTATCTTTGTGAAGGAAGTCACACAATAAGATTTTTCATGCCTGCTACAGACTCCTTCTCCCTCTGACATCAGCATTCAGCTAGTAAATGTGAAACATGAAATGTATTTGCACCAGTTGGCCTTTAAATATAGTTTTTATGTGCGACAGAGTGTGCTTGTGTGTTAAGACGTGTGTTAGTCCATGTGTGTGTGTGTGTGTGTGTGTGTGTGTGTGTCTCTCCTCCATGTTAATCGTGCAGATGGCATGTGGGTGGTTGTCGCAGTACGAAGCAGTCAGAAATAAAGAGCCACGAAGAGACACAGACAATATAGAGCGAGCCGGTCATTCCAAGCCGTCACAGGTAAGAGACCGGGCAGCTGAGCCACACCCAGTCCATGCTCTCTGAGAGGGTGTCTGAGAGCAAGGGGGCGCTACAGGCACCATCGGGGGCGAAGGGGACTGCAGACTTGCAGACAACAGCTGCACAGAAAGGTCTCTGAGAGCCAGTTTCACTCTGGATGGAGAGCTTGGATTTGAAGGCAGCGGAAGACGGCAGACCGTTCCGGTTCTAAATCAGCCCCGCCAAGCTGGAAAGGCCTACGAAGTGGTCCCTGCTACTGCATGGAATGGGCTTCATTCTTGCAGAGTCCTCACACACCCCCATTAGTGAAGTGAGTCTACTGCAGCAGGAGACTGTAGTAACATAGTGAACTGTAGGATTGTAGACAATACTATAGCTGGACCATAGTCAATACTGCGGTAGGATGTAGATGATACTCTTGTTAAAGGGCAACTCAACTAATAGGTAATCGGTAGCATAATAGTTCAGGCTGCTGCTTTTAGCTCTGGAGGTTGCCGGTTCAAATCTCACCACTCGTCATAGTACCCTTGAACACGGTACTTACCTTAAATGGCTCCACTAGACTATATAGTTCATATATAACTCAATTACCAGGAAGGTGATCGGGACTCGTCGATGTTCAGATAAAGTTTTATGCAGCTACTCGTGTGATGAACATTGGTTCATATGGTGAAAAGTAACCGTACTTAAGAATCACGTTCCTGCATCTAAATGTCTCTTCCTGCTCATGTAATGAACACAGAGTATTTTCTGTGAGATGTTTGTCACTTGGAGAGAAGCGCCTGATAAACGAATACATGTAAATGTAAAATATATGAGTGCAGGACTGTACACGTCACTGCAGTGGGGGCCATAACTCAAACTCTCTTTGGACCCGAATACTCTTCACAGCAACCGACCCATCTCTTTCGACCCCCCTCCCCCTTCAGACAAGGCAGTCTGCTCTCACTCCTTTTAATTTTGTTTCCCAGCATGAACTTTCAGAGACACAAATCCATGAAATTTTATTTCAAGCAGATTTTTACAACCAAGCATTGAAAAAGTGCTATATCGTAAAATTTCCAGAAAGAATAAAAGTGGAAAATTACTCTCTGACCCCTACAAGCAGATGACTGAGTAAAACTCCTGAAAGTGGGTACTGTGCCTATTCAGAGGATTAGGGAAATTTGCCCAGTAAACTGTCCTGCTTCTGCTGGTCCAGGAATATGGTGGCACAGCACTGGCTCCGGAGGCTGGCGGTTCAGTCCTTGGATTGGCTGAGGACAACGATCAGGGATCCCGTCGAACCCGGAAGCTCCGCGGAAAGACTTTTCTCTTGCTCTCTACACCGTCATTCTTCTGCCAGTTCCTTGCTAACACTGTGGGCAACATGACATGATGCACTCCAGATCTGACTACCGAGCCGTCGCATATCAGTAAGTGGGTCCTGCCCATTCCTCCTCTACACCATCTGTAAGATCCATCCCCACGTCAGCAGTCCTCGTCCAGGCGGCGACGCCACCTCTGCTGAACTCCCACCTCTTCTCCATGGCAAAACTGCCATCCTGTGCGATCACACAACTCCAGCTGGCTAAGAACACCGCAGCAGGTCTCCAACTTGCCAAATGTCCACATGATGTCTGGTGCCCGTTCACAGCCCGGTGAATCAGTCACAGTCCCCATTCCCCACTCAAGGTCGTGTTAATTCCATGTTCTAGATGTTGCCTTTCTGTGATGTCAGGGGTACAGTGTCACTCTACCTCGTGATCCCTCGTCAACATAGCCATGGTATGTACCATGAGGTCTTCTGAGCTCTGTGAGAAGGTCCAGAAACTGCAGATCACAGAGGCACAAATGTGAAAACTAACCATAACCTTTGAGCCCCGGTGCCTCGGTGGTGAAACAATCCTTCTGCCTTAAGTCAGGACTAAGGAATCCCATAGAACCTTCAACGAAACACTCGAATCCCAACTGTGAGCCTGGGCGTTACAGTTTAGCTAGTGAACGTGGTCACTTCCGTTTCTCTCATACGCACCTACTCTTCTACATTGCCTCTCTCAGCGACGTGTGTAAGAAACATCAGTGACAGAGCAGGGCTTCGTGCATGACGGCAACATACATACACACAGGTGCACAACATACATAGGCGGAGCCGCACAAAAAGACACACGCACATGTAAGGCCCGTGGTGGGGTACCTGTCAGGGAGCTAAGAGTCCTCTTTCGTATTGTTTCACCTCTCTCTCAGGTGTTCTGTATTCAACGATCCCTCAACGGCATGTAAGAAAAGTTATCTGTATTAGATCACCCCCCTATCCCCACTGTCTTTCCCTCCCTCCCTCCCTCCCGCTAACCATCTCTGTAATCTCCCTTAATCTCCCAGCACACAGTAAAGTGAGAATTAGTTTTTCCACTCCGTCTCATCAATCTCCTTCGCCGTCCGGCCTTGTGGCGCTGATGTACGAACGGATGCAGCCGGTGGGACTGTGTCGCAGGAAAGCAGTCAGATGCAGATGAAAAGAGGGGGCGGGGCTACTGAGCGGAGTTGCACACTGCTGATTGGTCAGATAAAAGTGAGAAGAATGAGACGAGATGAAGTCAAAAGAGGGGATTAGGAAGATCAATAACAGATACGGAGAGCGAAGATGAGAAGTGCAGGTGATGCAAGCTCCCAGGAAGGAGGAATGGAGAGACCCCCTAGTCCAGAGCACGCAGAAGAAGGAAGCGCCCGGGGTTTGAGGTGCTGCCTAGTTTACCTCCTCGTCCTGAACCAAGCGCTTCTGGGCCCGGCACCCGGGGGAATCGAGAGATCGATGTGGAAAGAGCAAGGAAAAGCTCGGCTGGACCATAGTGGTCCTGCGTTCTTGTATACAGAGCTCCCTCTAGGGAGACGCCTGGGACCAAGCTCCTCGCTCAGAACCGGGAGGAGACCCCGACTCCAGCAGGGCCCCCCTGTGCAAGGCACAGCCCGCCCCGCTGAGGATGACGTACGCTCCACAGCGTCCCTCTGGACGGTGTGACATCTCACGCTGAAAGAGAGTACGTCGCGCTTCTCATCATTAGCGGTCGTCGCGTCTCCTGCGAAGCATCAAAGCAGCAAGATAGGTGGTTAGGGAGCTGTTCGTGGCCAAAGGTTGCGGGTTCAAATCCCGAGAGGGGAAGTGGAATGGCGCCCTTGAGACTGCAGTCAGCTCTAATTGCTCTGGAGTAGACCCAGCATCTTAGATGGGTTAAAAAAGGACACAACACAGTAAATTGCTTTGGATAACAAAGCCTGCAAATAAATAATGTAATAAAGTAATTATGACAAATGCATGTGATAGAATGAAGAAAGAGAGGAGAGCGTCGGAGGGAAAGCCACTCGGTCATTAATTCATAACCAGAAATTGGCTTGTGTAATGTCTCTTGTGTGATGCAACGCAGGATAAGTTACAGCGACTGCAGTGGAGAATAGATGGCGGGTGAGCGAGTCGGGGAGCGAGCGAGCCGAGATGGGAGGTGGAAATTTTTAAAAAGGGATTTAACAGAGACAGCACTAAGGTTTGAGGATTAACACCAGGGAATTGGATTTGCTGCTGGAAGGCTGCGGGTTCACATCCCAGGAGGAGCACCGCTCCCGTGGCCCTGAGCAAGACACTTAACCCAAATTGCTTCAATAAATACCTGGCTGTAAAAGCGAGCAAAGTGGAGAGGTGCTGCACCGGCCCCGTAATTCACTGCAGACGAGGGCGTCCTCCCGGCAGATAAATAGTCTGAATAGCATTGTTCACCTCTGAGGAATATTTTGTTTCTTTTTGTTCTAGGAATTTAATGTATAGCTTCATGCCAACAAAGGCCAGCGAATTAGAAAGGAGTGGGAACTGAGGGACTCGTCGAACCCTCTCTAATTCAATCTCCGAAACCCGGTTAAAATGCGGAGGTTAACGGCACCCACGGAGGCCCTGCGGTTTATAATGGGTTTGGGAGGAGCGGCGTAATCCCTTCTTGTGCGCCCAGACTTCGACAGCGCAACCAAGGAGGAGATGCACAGCGGGAACGGAGAGAACGGAGGGGAACGGAGGAGGATGAAGCAGAATGGAGAGAACGGGAGAGTGGAGGAGAGGTGAGAGAACCAGGGAATGGAGAACAGTGGAGGAGAACGAAGGGGCAGGAAAAGAAGCGATGGGGGAGAACGGAGGAGAATGGAGAAGGGTTGGGGAAAAAGAAGACAAAGGAGAAGAACAGAAGAGAATGAAGAGAGCATGAAAAGTGAAGGAAAAGAAGGGAACTGGGGACAACAGAGTACAATGGAGGAGAACGGAGCAGTAGAGTGAGAGTGATGGACAGTGGAGGAGACTGGAGAGAACAGAGGAGTGCGAAGAATAAAGAGAAGAGGTGGGAACTAAGAGAACGGAGGCGAGCGGAGAAGAACGGAGGAGAATGAGGAGAATGATGGAGCACGGAGGAGAACGGCGGAAATGCGTGAAGGACAACGAGCCGAGGGGAACCGAGGAACAGAGAGAACGAAAGGGAACGGAGGAGACCGAGGCGAACGATGGAGAGCGGAGCGGCGCAGGAGGCGCGAAGGGAACATCGCGCAGGACCTGCCACGGCGCTCTCGCCGGTCCTCAGGAAGGTTCCGTCCCCCGCGCACCGTGAAGGACCTGTCTGAATAATTAACACTCTGTGAAGTCCACTCCCAAAAACAATTAAAAGTGCTGCCAGTTCACTTCAAAATTCATTATTTAGAAAAGCAAAGAAGAAAAAAAGAGTCGCAGCCATTAGAACACCCCCCCCCCCCCTCCCCCAACCCCCGCTGGTCGTTACCATGGTTAATTGATCCAAAGTGTAGTGTTTACCAAAGGGACACTGAAGAGTAAAAAGTTTCATTTATTCTGCTAATTGCATCCTGCTTTTCACCACAGACTGGGGACACGGAGACCGATCACAAGTGCGGTGATTTACTCTGCGTTTACCACGGCGCCTCCGCCGGCCCCCTCCACCCGCGGCCCTTAGCGGAGCACTTTCCCATCAATCGCGTCGAGTCGCGGCTGCGAGGGGCTTTCGCTGCGATATTAAGAGACCGTCGAGCTGCAGCGGGACGGACGTTGCGTCTCCGCAGCGATGAGTCGCTCCGTCTCTCTTCTCTCCTCGCCTCTTTCCGTGAGCCCACCGAGCAGTCTCTCCGCCGCCGGTGATCCCGCTACTGGTCTCTCCACCCCCGCTCGTATCCCCGTCAGCTCAGTGCCCCGCTGCCCATCGTGTCCGAGTCCCATGCAGAAATTACCCAGGAATCCGAGCTCCCCGTGCGGCTGAACGAAGACAATAAGCTTTTAATATAGTGCTGTAAACAATGACGGCCGGAAACATTTCTTGTGCGAGTAAGAAGACGGCAAACAAATATTTACAGTGACAAGAACAACAAACGGCAAACCACAATGGGCAGCGTGACGGCGGCGGCGCCCGAGGCGGCCGAGCTGTTCGAAAGCATCGAGCGAGACGGCAGCCGCCGCTCTATAGCTCGCAGCCCCCCTCCCCCTCCGACAGGCACCCCAGCCCGGCACGGGCCTTACGCGGGAGGGCGCGCCCCCTCCGCGACGCTCGGCCCGTAGCGCAAACGGAACGGATCGCCCTCGGCGTCCACGGTAAACGGGGGTAAACGATTTCGCTGAGAGGCTCGCGTTCCTCCGAGAGCGAATGCCCATGCCGCTAGGCCCGCTCCGCCGGGGAGCCGAGTCAGTCACGCGTTTCTGCGGCCCGCCTGCCCCCCCCGGCCCACGTGGCCATCGTGACGCTCCGCATAACCTTTAAAGTGGAACGAAAGGGGCGTCCAGGCGCTCTCCATCCCACCCTCCGCACGCCAAGTTCCCTTCAAGCGATGACGGCGGCGAGAAGATTGCCGAGCTCTTCCCCGAAACGGCAGCGGACCGCCGATCCGCCGGAAAGCGCCGTCGAAGAGTCGCATTCGTGGAGCCGGCGCCCTCCCTGTGGGCCGGTACCGGACGCGGCGGACGCCCGCACCCATTGACCGCCTCGGCGCTA
This sequence comes from Scleropages formosus, assembly GCF_900964775.1. Lineage (NCBI taxonomy): Eukaryota > Metazoa > Chordata > Actinopteri > Osteoglossiformes > Osteoglossidae > Scleropages > Scleropages formosus. Next base: position 31,866,307 of record NC_041814.1, on the reverse strand, counting down.
CGCGATATTTGCTCTTCCTTCTGCTTCTCCTTCCGGTTCCTCCCCATTCTTCACGCTCCCGCTTACGGTCCCCGCGTCGCTCGGACTCCTACGTCTGTGTCGGCTCAAGGAGTTGCGCCTGTTGTAGCAGAGCACCGCCACAGGAAGCGTGCGCTCAGGCACAGGAAGCTGGTCACGGTGTTGGCGTGGGTGCGTCCCCATCCGTCTGTGTGCGCGCGCGCGCGTCTGTGTGTGTGTGTGTAGGGGCTCACTCTTACTGCGGATGAAACTTGAAAATTGCCCAAAGACACACAGATAAGTGTGTGGATACACACACACGCACACACACGCACCGCAGGTACCCAACGATCCATCTGGGATTCTTTCCAGCTGCTTTTACAAAGGTGCCTTTGACTTTACCGTCATCTGAGAGCCACATCCCTTAAAAACTGCCCTTTCGTTCCGCTGCCGCCGAACACCGTGTCCCTAGATGTGGCGTCCTTAAAGACAACGTACGTCCTTAAATGGGGCTTTCCAAAACTCTTTCCCTCACGCTGGATGAAAGGTCCCATGTGAGTCACACTCGTTCTGCACGTACAATTGCGTACATTCATCGCGTGCTATTATTAGTCTTTAAGCAATATGGACGGATAAGTGAAACACTAACTGGGTGATGCGGCAATATGGACAGCGAAGGACAGCGTGAGCAGAATTAGCCGAAATCCCGGGGCTGCACGCACCCGCGCGGGCGGCCTGTGATCACCAGAGCCCGGAAAACCGCGTGACCGGACACGTCACGTGACCAAACGCCTGCCGTCAAACGTATGTGGCGATGACGGTCGCGTTCTTGGAGAGACAACGGCGGCGTTAGGTCCCGAGTACCCGTCGCTCGTGAGCCATCGCGTTCGAAAATGTGCTTTTCGATCGTCCGTGACCGAACCCCCAGGAGGACAAGGACCTTCGTGGCTCCGCGTGAGGTCTGGGAGCTTCACTCGTTCACAGAGACGAGACTCGGGCGACGTCTCCGTCGCCAGCACTCTTAGCGCTCGGCACAGATCTGGTGCGTCACCCTGCTCGCAGCTCCGGCGTCGTCCTCGTCGGGGAATCGTCGCCACGAGCGAGCAGCACAACTAATGGGACGGTGACAAAAAGAGGGACAAAGACGGGTGTGAAACCGAGTGTGGCGTGAGAGAAGAAGAGTGTGTGTGTGTGTGTGTGTGTGTGTGTGTGTGTGTGTCTGCCTTCATGTCTGCGTGTGGCTGTGTGTTTGTGCACAAACGCTCTCATTAGGTCTCTTTTTCCCCCGCGACTAAGGCAGCGGAGACGGTCTTTGCCGAATTCACGAAAGGGGGACAAATGTTGGCGTGGACCCAATGGGACAGGTCACTTGTGGTTATTTCTCATTTGTCGCACTTGTTTGTCCAAAGCGGCTGATGATAGGTAATCAACTTTAGAGCGATGTAAGGTACTCTTCTTGTATCAATTCACGGTAAGGAGCTTGATAGAGGCCACTAGAGCAGGACGTGGAAATGAAACCGAGGACCTTCCGGAGACAAGGCAATAGCTCTAAGGACCACACAAACCGCTGGCCATCTCCTCCTGCCCGCGCACCCTCCTCCCAGCACCTGTCGGCCTTCGGAAGCGATGCGGACCTTTTCTCGGCTACAGAGACGGGGTTCGACGTGTCTCGGTTTCGCTTGACCAAAGCGCATGGTGGAAAAAGGGCGAGAACCACACTGGAGGGCACGTGGGCACGTTCTACTCTAGGTTTGTTCTCACAGTCCAGGGGGAGCACAGCCCAGTTGACGTTCTAAGGTCAGGCGCATCATCTCGACCCTTGAGCCCCCCTCCCCAGCTCGGCGGCCCAGGGTTTCCGCATTCGGCCAACTGCCTTCCACCAACCGGCGTCCAGCTGCCCCCTGAGGCCACGAGCTCAAGCACACTGGTGCTGACAGCCTTCTGAGGGCAGGAGGACACGCAGGTAGGTGATGGGATGCTAGAGGTGCTGCCACAAGGGGGTGCAACCTTAACCTTCGCCCTCATATTTCTACTCGCAGTGTCTCCGGTTTTCTCCACGGTTCTCTTCTGCCCGCTTGTCGTGTTTGGTGCTGTTCGGGACGGGTGACTGCGGTTCACTAATTTAGCCTGGTTTACTCTGCGTTTGCTCAGGCCAGTCCGGTCGGTCAGGCTTTCGGTTCCAGTCAGTTTCAGCCAGCGCTCAGTTCTGGTTTTAGCTCCTTCTCTCATTAAACCTGAACTCACTCTGATCGGTCTCTCTTGTGCTGTTTACTTTGGTTCTCCGGCTCAGCATGACAACGCAGGAACGAGCTTTTCCATCCGGACTGGTTGGGTTCTCTAGATCAGCGTGGCCGGTGCTCCAGTGTGGTTCTCCACCCGGATTAACTTGCTCTTCGGGGTCAACCCGGTCCAACCCGGTTCTCTGGCAACGTGGCTCAGGCTGAAGGATTCTGCTGTTCCAGCTCCTCCGGCTCACCGTCGTTCAGCACGCTCATCTGTTCTCTGGCATCGGCCTTTACGTCCAGGTCTCCGGGGCTTGTCGTCCGCCCCGGGCTCTGATCGTACCTCGGATGTCGCGAGGCCTTCTGGGGCCTGAGGAACAGGACAAGCTCCGCCACCCGCGGCCGTGGTCTCCATTAGATCGGCCGCTCCGTGGAGCGCTGACGGGCACAGCGCCGGCACCCTTCCGGTCCCCGAGGAGCGGGAAGAAAGGAGAGGAGGCAGGAACGAGAGAGGAAGGAGCACGTCCGCAGACTAAAATAGAAGCGCAGGGATGGCGAGCAGGCGGCGAGCGAGGCGGGAGGGTCGGAAGAGAAGGAAAGGGAGAGAGCAGCGGCGCACAAGAAGAGAGAGGGAACTAGATGGGATCTGGATGCAGCGATGTTATCGCAACGCAGGCAGATGTGGGTGACACAACCCCAAATTGGAAATCGCTGTTTCAATCTCATTCCCCAGCGTAGCCAGGCACTCCGCTGATAACAAGATGGGCTTCGTTTTATTAAAAATAGCCTCCGTGACACAGCTTTAAACGCGCAGACTCATCCCAGCTCTGCCCTGAACTCCGTGGCCTTCGTCCCAAATAAAAGCCCCGCACTCCTGGAACTTTCCATTATAACCAGTCCGGTGGATTATTATTTTTTCATTGCTTAGCCAGCACTTCCATCCGAAACGATGGCCTGTTCGTGCAGCCGGACGTCGCAGTGTAAGAATTCAGCTTCAGCTCTTGCTCCGACGTGAAACGGCAGGATCCCAGAGGGTCCGGAACCGACAAACACACACATTTCAGAACCGCTTGTCCCAGATGGGGTCACGGGGAGCCGGAGCCTACCCAGCAACACAGGGCGCAAGGCCAGAGGGGGAAGGGGACACACCCAGGACGGGACGCCAGTCCGCCGCAAGGCACCCCAAGCGGGATTTGAACCCCAGACCCACTGGAGAGCAGGACTGTGGTCCAACCCACTGCGCCACCGCACCCCCCAACCGACAAACAGTTGCTCCTTATCCGTTATGCTACCTGCTACTCCTGGGTGAGTGCGGTAGTAATGTGCCTTCTGTGTGTGTGTGTGTGTGTGTGTGCGTGAGAGAGGGAGAGAGACAGTGACAGAGGCCTCTGTGTCCCTGCGTTACGGCGGCCCGAGAAGAAATAGCGTGTCGGAGGAAGGAAGAGGGATTGCGCGTGACACCGGAGAGCGAGTGCGACCCACAAGAGGGACCCGTAGCCCCTCTAAGTATGGTGTACGTGCCCACCGCCCCCTGGCAGAAACGTCAATACCGTGTGTCCGCGAACGATCCATCATCATTACAAGTGAGCCGCAAATAAACAGCAATACCGAACTCCTGAGCATTATCAATCATCATTATCATTCATCTCGACAGAACACCGATATTGCGAGTACGTTAGTTATTGTTATCGTACATCACGGTCTCGCTCATGGACTTCATCAGTTATATCGACAGCGGCAGCAACGCCGTTCAACATTCACCACGCCGAGCAGCTCTCGCGGCTCTCGCGGCTCCCGCCTTGCCAGACCTTGCCGGCGTTTGACTCGCGGCTCCGCGCGGGGCTATCCTCTCGGGATCTCGGACGCGGCTGACGCGCAACAACAGATCAGAGCGAACGCGTACGGAGGCCGGGGTCGTGTTCCCGCGGAGGAGCGGAGTCAATGAAGAGAAGAGAGGCTTCGACTCAAAAATAAGTTCTGGCCCTCGGCGGCCGAGGCGCACGAGAGATGGCGGGTCTCGGAATGCACGGCGTGCCTTCGGAGAGGTGAGCTCCATATGAGAACAAAGAGAATTGATAAGTACTTCACAATTTGCGCTTTCCTGCTACGATGAAACAGGCAGCGGCCGGTAAACAATGGCCTGTCAGTCGAGGAGACGAGGCAGCTGACGAAAGGAAGCTCATAAGATTGCAGGCGGGGAGATGTTTGTCTACGGTTTGGAGGTGTGATCATCAATAAGGGCCCTGGGGTACGGATCCGTAGCCTTCAATCCGCAAGCCGCGTGTTTATTTTTCGCAAACAGGCCGACCGTAAATGACAGGGAAAGCATGTCTTTGACAAGGAAAAAAAAAAACAAAAAAACAAAGCAAAAGCTGAAATAGCAGCTCAGGAGATGTACTCTCCAAAACAGCCTGTTCGTGGTGAAACCGAGAAGTTAATTACACCAGCCGCCGCATGCCTCGCAAATGCCCGATTGATGATTGAAAACGCGGGGCAATTATCGATAAAGCGCACTTCCCGACACAACACGTTCAAAACAAATTTCACCTCCTCGTACACGCAAGAACACGCCTTCGCTTCGCCGGGACACGCGGCGCCGCACCGACAAGCGTCTCGACTCGACAAAAGGCTCGACGCAGGCAACAGCTTTCCGAGCGTTCCTCGGCTGCGTACGGACCGCCACGTCGGCAAAGGAAGCGAGTCGCGCTCCTTTATTGCGGCGACGCCTCAGTAGCGACCTGCGTGTCTGGCTTCTCTCGGCATCTTCGGGTTTCTTCTCACAAGCCGAGAACTTCTTCTGCAAACTGATCGACCGTGTCGGCTGCCCTCGACGTGTGACGGTCCTCCAGTCCTTCAGCGCGTCGCTGCGTACGCAACGGGGCAACCGGCTCCCGGAAACGGGCGCGAGCGCGTTCTTTTCGGCTTGAAAAATCGGCACGGGTCACCGGAGCTCGTGCCTAAGAGAAGCTGCGGCGGCAGGACTCTTCCTGCCGGTTGGCTTCTCCCAACCTTGCTTTGACAAAGTCTTCGCGCTGCTCCGTGTGCGCTCAAAGGGAAGCGCGAAGATGTGCCACCGATGGTTCTTCGTGCGCGACGGCGCCAGGCCTCATATTACCGACGCTTCGGCGAACCTCATCACGTTTGAACGGCGTTCCAAAGCGAAACGAAAGAGACGAAAACCCGCTTGCTCGGAGCAGGCGCACCGCGAAGGAAAATGTCAGTTAACCGCTGAACTGCACTTGATTTGTGTTTGAAGAAGCATCTGACAATTGTTTAAAAAGTACATGGCGCAGACAAACAAAACAAGTGTCTCATATCAGCAGCAAAATCCTGCCTTCTGCGCAATTCACAGAAATCTCCCTCTCTCTCCCTGTCTCTCTCAGCCCACCGACTCACTTCATCCCTGCGTCCCGACAGCTCGGGGGCTTCGGCGTGGCTTCGAATTCAGCTCCGCTTCTTCCGGGTGCTCCGGTTCCTACGACTTCAGCAAATGACCGAATTCCACACCCGGTCACGACGGACTCATCCCATTCGGGCAGCGGAAAGGAAACGAGCTCTACGAGATCCTGAGAAGGGCGATGAGAGAAGCTGACGTGCCCACAGACATGACGGGGCCCTGGCGCGCGCGCACACACACACGGGGTCGAGATCCCGATGGTCCTTAGTCAGCCACGGTTGGTCATCTTGTGACACCGCAACGTGGCTCACGTGGTTCCGCCCAACCGAGCTCGGCGGTGGCAGGTGAGGTTCAGCCGGGGTTTCTCAGCTGACGCTCGTCACCGCCTCCCGGGAACGTGTGAGATGCCCTGCGCTCAACAGCTACCAGGCACAAGGATGTGTGTTGAGCACGGGTTCTTTGCGCTCAGGTGGGGTGCTGAGCGATGCTGGACGGGGCTGTGGACACGGTGAGCATCGCAGCAGGACCGCGGGAGCACAGACACCGTGGTCGCACCCGCACAAAGGGTGCACTTCACACCATAGTCAGGGTGCGCAAGGGCAGCAGGTGGTGTAACACGCGGCACAAGTGCTTTGCGGTGAAAGGAGTGTTTTCCAGTCCCGCTCCCGCCGTAGTAAGTACCCTGAATCACAGTACTCTGTATCACATTAGAAATTACTCGGTTTTACAATCGGTAGCCTTGTGTTTAAATGTCACATTTTAAGGTTTCAGGAGGAAGACGTCAGATAAATAATGGTGAATAGTTTACTGTGCCGTTTTCGTTAAGTTCCGCCAATATCGGCGCTCGGTAATAGCAACGTGGATGTGACGCTGTTTTTTAGTTGCACAAATGAATGCATTTAATATTATTATATGTATTATACATATAGATATATATATATATATGTATCATTTTATGGCACAGAAACTCTTAGAACTGAACACAACTTGGAGAACGGGGGAAAGACGGAGCAGTGAAACACACTCTTTGTCACTCACACACTACAAAGGAACCTGAACAGCATGTTTTTATTTTGTGTCTTCCAATTTCAGTTTGTTATGTAAATCTAAATGTATTTGTGGGCTTGGTCTCCCCAGACACCTGAAGAAACGATATTTAGCTGACAATGGGATGGTTTGGTGATATTTACCAACACTCAACGTACATTATGGCACCGAAGCTCTTAGAAGCGAACACAAATTGGAGAACGGGGGAAAGACGGAGCACAAAGGTAATAAAACACTGGAACTGCTGCCCATGCCATCCACACGAAGCACTGAACGTGGAGAAGACGGTCACCTCCAGCGGCCATTCCACATGCTATAAACTCCTTAACTGGGCCTCGTAATAAACGGTCTCACTAAAGCGCTATAGAAACAATTATGAAGCCAAATTACGGGCACAATCATGCATACTTTGGGCCACACAGAGAAATAAGAGAGCCCAGAGACGGAAGCGTCCACGACGGCATGTTGCGCTAGAAGACGCACCAGTTACCAGCACGCCGAGGGAGATGAGCCAGGCGAAGCGACACTCATCCTCCCAAGAGAAAGAGGTGGAGAGAGAAACCCAGATCCCGGAGCCCGTCAGACGTGGAGCCGACGGCATTAGGAATGAAGCGGGAACGACAAAGTGACGCTCTGTGACACACGCTTTGCGTGAACGCGCACACCTTCCTTTCTCTTCTCATGTCAGGAACGTGTGCGTTCGCCGCGGCTCCCATTAGTGCTTCGGCATCATCGAAGCGTTCTCCTGCGGTGCCGATAAACTTAACTGCACGAAGAGAGCGGATCCGAGCGAGTTCAGCTCAACTGGACTGGATTGGATTGATTTCGACTCCGCTGGGCCAAACTGGACGGGATCGAAAGAAGGAGAGGAGCATTACAGTGATTTGTTCATGTCATAGAGAGACTGGTGCGCGCGCAAGAGAGGTAGCAGGACACAGACCGTCTCACGACCCGCCCAACGCACCGCACCCCTCGATCCCCCAGCGGAATGCTCTAATCTCTCACACGCACGCACACTTCAACGCACGCGTGCTGCGTTTAAAAGACGCAGTGTCGCATCGCTGCTTTCCTGTTCTCTGCCCCGTGATACATTTCCCTCCGAATCTCGGTTTCTCCTGCCTCCCCCACGCCACCCCACCTCACACCTCCTTTACACTAGTAACAGTGGGCTGGCTGGTGCTGCACAGCCTGTCAGCGTTACCGCTGGAAATGTACCACGAGAGGCGCGGGAAAACACATCATGACGAGTGACACAACTTGCCAGAAGAACGAGATCCTTTACTCTTGTGGACATGAACATTTGCGCGTGTGTTAGGGCACGCCCTTGTGTCTGTATCTGTGTGTGTGTGTGTGTGTGTGTGTTTCTCTCTCGTTACAGAAATCTGGGACAAGGACAGACGAGGATGAGCGGGATTCCGCTAAAAGACGGATCGAGTTTACCGTTAATTTCACTTACAGAGATCAAGAGCGAGTGCCTCTTTCCCACTGCAGTGATACCAGCAGCTCCGCGCTCCAGTCTAGGGAGAGAGAGCACAACAGGTGTGGTCAAAGCTATTTTAGATAAAGGGGAGACGAGCAGCAGCATCATTTAGTCGACAGTGGGATCAGCAGTAACAAATTCCAGTACCGAGCGAGAGCTTATTGCTGCTCCAGCTGCTACGTCAGCAACGCCAGCGCGGGCCTTGGCGTGTCTCTCCGACACCGTACGACAGCCCCGAAACAAAGCGCCCGTTCGGGAGAGCCGGCGAGTCGCGCTCGCCCTCCGTTGGCTCTCGACTCAAGCGGACCGCGTGCGAATCGCCGCGTGGGCCGGCAGCTCGACGAGTCGCCCACTCGATCGCGCGCGGTCCTACGCCGAGCGCGTCCCGCGACTCGCGTGAAGGCCCGGCTCGCCGAGACACCTTGCGTAAGACCGCGCTCGCCGGGACCCGTCCTCCCACCTCCTTTTTTTGCCTCCGCACGCACGCCGGGATGAAATCGGCCGGCACGGTAGAAAGCGCGAGGGCGACTGCCAGCTCCACCCTTCTCCAGAGCCTGCACGGAGCCTGCGGGGTGGCCTTGCGCTTCGAGGAGCCCGCTGTGAAAGCAGCTCCTGCCGTACTACGTTTTGGCAGCGCGCTTTGGCCAGCTCGCCCCGGCAAACGCTATGCGGCTGTACAAGGGGGTGAATAACTGCAGGTAGCTTAGCGTACAAATATAAGAGAGTAAACTGCTTTGTGGAAATGCACCGGCTAAATGAATACTACAGTAATGATAATAATAATAATAATGCTAGTAATCACGCGGGGTTCGTCACGAGCCGCATGAGGATCCTCCGAGAAGCAGAGCGCGCGAGAGCTCAGACCTCATCCACGCCCACGGGGCTCGTGCTCACGTTTCACCGCTACGTCGCTTTCTCTAGATTCGACTTGGGCTCCCGCTCTGTAGCGCCGCCCTGCCGGGCAGATTCCGACGAGCGCCCCGCTCACCCCGGGCCTCTCGCTCAGAAGGCACGCGGCGTTGGAAACGGGCCCTGCCCAGTTGCGCGTCCGCCGAGTAAAACGAGGTCCGCGTGACCGCGCCTGGCCGGAGCGCGGGGCCTTCTGCTGCCGGGTCCCCTCGGTACGGCGGCGCGAGGCAGGACGCGAAGGCGCTCGCGCTCCGCGCGTGCCGGGGGGGCGACGCCGCGGGGGCCGCCCTCGGACGACGAACGCGGGGTTCGCTCCCGGCGCCGGGCTGGAAATAAGCCGCCGGTTTGGTCCTGGGCCCGTGAAATCTCCAGCGCGCATGAGAGGCAGATAAGGATGCAGAGAGAGCGTTCTGCTTTGAACGCTCTGAACATTCGTGGAATTAGTTCTTCCCTTTTTTGTCTAAATCATTAATTATGTATAAAAATGTGAGTTTCTGATTAAAGCACTTAAAAGAGAAATATGATTTCAGCTCTTTCAAGATGCTGTTTTCTCTTATTTCAGCATTAAATAGTGTGCTTTAATAGAATCAAACGCGGTAAAGCGGGGGAAAATTAAGAATTATGAGATAGTGTTAATTAATTACAAAATAAATCTCGATAATAATTTCTGGCCATAATCCATATGCGTTGTTAAAAACGGAGCATTTTGCACTTCAAAAGACAAAACTTAGAGATACACGCAAAGAAATGTGAGCACGCAGCCCCGCTACCTCAATGAGACAAACACACACACACACACACACACACACACACAAGCACACACACGCAGAAGCTGCCAGAGGACAGGAAGGAATCCGGGCAGCACGGAGACATCTTCTGCTACGAATGTTCTTCAGCGCTATGGACACAATCGCCCTCCGCGGTAAACCGGTGCCGATCGTTTTTCCGTAGAACGTCGAAAATGCTCCGCGCAGCGGCCGAAGGCCAACTGCTGCGATTGTCCGAGACGTGACAAAAAACTTGTAGGAGTGAAAATGACTTCTTGTGCCGAATGAACCGCAGCTGCGTTTGGATCCATGGAAGTACTTTGGCAAAAACTACACAATTGCAAGCTGAACAAGTTGTCTTTAATGATGGCGTTTCATCAGAAAGGCGGCAAAAAACACCAATCCGCCCGCACCGAGGCTTTATAGCTGGTGAAAGTCTAACAGGGCCGTAATACCCAGCATGCCTCTGTACTTGACGTGCCAGAATGGAGTAGTAGGAACCGGACGATGGAATTTGAACGTAGGCCATGGCTGAGAAGGTCCCCTTCGGCTGCCAAGTGCCGCTGAGTCCGTGCTGACTGCTGGCAACCGTATATATCTATAGCGCCTTCCAGAAACTCCCGTCCTTCTCGAGTCCTAAATACCGAAAGGCTTGTGTCCTGCATCATCTACTGGTCGTCCCTTTGCTCGGTTTCCTCCGACTTTTCCAGGTATCACCGCACGTGTAGAGAATCCGGCCTCTGCGTGCGTCTGGATGGTGATCGCCTCGATCTCATCACTTGTGCCTTCAGTAAAAGTTGTGCCTTGATTTGATTCAACCTTCGTGTTCGTTTTCCCGGCTCTCAACGGTGTCCTTAAAAGTCACTTTAAGTGAGTCCGTGCTTTTCCCGTCCTGTTATTTTCATGGTCCGCATCCGTACGGTATTGCTGAAAAATTCTACCCTTCCTTCTTGTGGATACGCTGGCACGCTTTGTCCACCCACATGTTTCATTGCAGCTGTGGAAAGTGCCGGTCTTCGGTGTATCTCTTGACTTCAAGATCCCTTCTCGTTGATCTTTGATCCCAAGAGGTCTTTAGACTTTAGTTTCTGACGCTTAAGTTCATGACTGCACCAGCTGTCATGACACACACAACTGATCAACTGTACTCTAGGCAACATCTGGATAACGACATGTTGCTACAGCAAAGTGGTCTTTAACCTTGATCCAGGGGCACCTCTTCTGTTCCAGCTGAGCTCTTAATTAATTGGCTGTGATTTAGTAGCTTCCAAAAAAATCTATGCTTTTAAATTCATTGCACAAATCATGGAATCAAAGAGAGCCCTATTTTGTGCTATTTTGTGGCGTGGAATCGCGCGTCGGCCCGAGAAACCACCGCCGGAGGTGCATCTGCACCAGAAGAACATGCGTAATTTATTTGACGATTCTTAAAACTTAACCAAAACTGGACACATTAGTACCAGTTTAATCGATCCCTTGGTTACTTAAGTGTAAAAAGGCTCAGGATGATTAAGCATGTAATCCATATAATAGTTCTTTAATTAAAATTGTGACCAGTGTATTATAAATTGTGGGAGAGAAAATTAGGGATCATGATTGCTGACCTTTTTTCTGTTATCCCTCAAATGACACAGACGCGGTTCATTGTCCAAAATATTTACAGCGAGGCAATACTGAGGGTGGTCAAAAACATGATCACAAATACCACACCTGCGCTGGCCTCCCTTTGAGCGCACGCCCTCAACGTGGCCGTACTCCAGATAAGTGTACGCTGGACAGGTACCTTTCGTTACTTTGAGGAAAGTGCTAGAGATTGAGTCCCACTAAGACATAACTTTATGGAAACATCGTGACACATGAGGGTGTATACCGAAGACAGCGGGTTACTCTGAGAGTAAATGTTGGGGACATTTACAGAGACCGGCGAAGGGAAAATCTTTTCTTGACGCACATTAGGTTTCTATAGCCAAATGGCACAAAGTACGAAAATAACGTTGCCGACTAGGTGCGGCCCTTCACGACCAGCCGAGCCTCGGCGAAAGCGACGCTTCGAGCGGGATAATGTGCCATGCCACAAAGCGCACGTCAACTACGGATGGTTCCACCAACATGGCAGTCCAGAACTCCGGCAGCCCGCAAAGTCGCCGCCTCCCATCTCATCATTTTGCTAAGACGTGGTGTTGGCAGAATGAACGTTCTGCCAAAAATATGCAGGAACTGTGTGAAGTTGTGAAGCCAGCGTGGACCAAGAAGCCTGCGGAATGTATCCAGCACTTGGTCGCTAAATTCATGCCGTTCTGGAAGCGAAAGAGGCTCCCACCTGGTACTTGATAGGTGTAGCTAAAAAGTGGCGGGCGAGGGTGAGTGCAAATGAAAAGCACATGGGCGAAAGAGTTACGCTGAGAACACAGACAAGGGTTCATTGAGATCGAACGTTGCGTTATGTTAAATGGGCATATACAGTATGACAACGGATGTGGATGTGTGTGTGTGAAGGTGTGAAATACTTTTGAAAAGCACATGGAAAATAAACTAGGATGGTTATTGACCGCGTACAGTATGTCTGCAGTGCACTGCCTGGAAACCACAGTCTAATTTAATATGAACTGATCTGATAAAATCCCTATTTTATTCATTTTAAACTCTCCAGATCTCTAAAAGCTTCTGACAGAACTTGTTTTTTCATCTTAAAAATTACGCACAACAAATAACAAAACAAGAGACATCACATCAATGAGAGGCCAAGCTATAAATCATTTATGAACCTCATTTAGATTTGGACACATTAAATATTCATATTTAAATTAGAACAGGAACCATATAATCCATATAATAAAATATAAAACAGGAACTGGCACATAAAACAATTTCATCGTGCTTTACACTTCCAGCCTTCTTGGTGATTATTTGAATAAAATGGAATTTAAATTTTGTCTTGAAATTATTTCCCATATCTCATTACCTGTACTATATTTGTCAATTTACAACCCATTTTTCCATCATAAGCATATCAAAATATGCCTTTAGCCATATTTCTTCTGTTGCATCTCAGTAATTTTCCAGGTTGGAGTCATCAGCATTCCTGCGCAAACACAAGAAATAATTTTTCTGCTATTTTTTCAAAGAATAATGGAAGAAAGAATGGAACTTGGAGTCCAACTGGATGAGCTGTTAAACAAAGAGCAGTTTTTAATACCAAGGGCACAAACCATTATCGATCTGGATCTTTTCCATCCCATACGGACGAATTTACCGCTGAGCTAAAGCAGCGTACTCGGACACAATTAGAAAGTAAACGCGAATTGTAAGCGAATGCTTTTGGTTTAACGTGTTTACAGCTGCGTGATTTTCTCAGTCTGCATCTCAAATGAGCAAGTCAATAGATTGATTGATTGATTGAAATCAGGAGCTCAGTAACTACAAAAAGTAGCATAAACGCCACCTGCGCGGACTGCTGTCCGTAAGCAGAACATCTTCCAGGTACGCGCTGGCCCGTGTTACGAGTGGTCAAGTTACACATTTTAAAAGAGAAACCTTTTGCGGTTCGATTATTTTTAGCGACTTTTTTTCACCTTTTCTCTTTACGGACGTTTCCGTACAACCACCTTAATTCAACTTGCTTCCACAGCGTTCACAGCTCATGTCCGGTATTTCCTGCGTGATGGTGATCAGTAACAAGATGAGGGACATTTCACAGTCTTTAATTGGTTCTCATTTTAACGCAGCTGGAAAATAAGAAAAGTATTTTAAACGAAATTTCATCCAGAGTATTTTCTCTTTAGGGGCCGCGGTGGCGCAGTGGGTTGGACCACAGTCCTGCTTTCCGGTGGGTCTGGGGTTCGAGTCCTGCTTGGGGTGCCTTGTGGTGGACTGGCGTCCCATCCTGGGTGTGTCCCCCTCCCTCTTCGACCTTATGCCCTGTGTTATCGGGTAGGCTCCGTGACCCCGTACGGGACAAGCGGTTCTGGAAGTGTGTGTGTATTTTCTCTTTTGTTTTTTTTTTTTTATTATTTTGCAGCACCTAGCCAATAAATAAACCAAGGAAAGGGTGTACTATCAATCTCTCACTGATTGTAACTTAACGCGAACAGTGACTTCGGAGTTAAACACAAAACAAGTTACAAACATCGTATCTGGACAATGAACCAAGAGCACCAGCAGGTCTCGCAGAGCCCTTGAACGCGACACCTACGTGCAGCATCCTTCTCTCTTTGTGCTATTATGTGTCACTAAGAGAACGTTTCCAGGTGTGTTTTTCCAGATGACTTTTTCTAGAGCTTCCCTCTGTTTATGTGCACTAATGAGGCCTGTTTGCCTCAATTATCTGCAGAGTGTAATTCTCCTCCCATGACTGATTTCGTGCAGACAGATCCCACGCCGCTACGCTGCCTCTCTGCCTCGACAAACACTCCATCACTCTTTGTTTGCTGCAGTTCTGCTGCGTGACGGCCCCCTCGGCCTGTGTCAATGTTTGTATCTCGCACGCACGCTGCTCAACACTTGATACACACCTCCATTGTTTGTAAACCTGCACAAACGCACACTTTTTCTGCCAGGTAGCGGATCGCTCAGCGACTAAATCACAGCTCCTGTGCCGTAGCTTTAGATTTGGGCTCAAAGTGCCCGAGTCTGCATGAAGTTTGCATGACCTGCGCGCGTCCATGCGGGTTTCAGACACGAGGAAGAAGTCAATGGTAACCCATTTCTGTAGCCTCCCTGACGCCGAAAACCACATAGCTGGTCACCGTGAGTCGACTTTCACTCGATGGCACTAACCCTTACGCCTTCTCGGATCAACAGAGAGGTACAAGACAACCTCCTGTTATGGCCAGGCTTGGAGATATGGCCACAACACCACCATGACAGGTCTTCATAGGAGCCTATTTACTCATAGTTTGATTCTAGGATGTTGCTTTGGTCACAAAGGTTATTGAACGCAATATCGAATGCTACTGTAGCCTACTGCAATTTCTATTTAATTTTTTCTATTTCTTTTTTGACTAATAACATTGTGTATATCTATCTATCTATAGGGCGTGGACAAAATAACAAAAACACCTAACATTCTATTAATATCAAGGGCCTAATAAGGAGAGGCCCACCCACTGCCTTCAGAGAAGCTTCAGACCTCCTTGGAAAGCAGTCATATGAGTCCTGATCTGTGCGTAGCAGGATACCACACCGTTCCTCGGGAAGAAAGGTCTCCGGTTCTTTGAGGGATGGAGGAGGCTGAAATTCACTTTTTCCAAATGGCAGAAATGCCATAAATTCCAAGCTTTGTGAAGCTCACAGTGTATCATTTCAGTTGAGACTTGGTCACAGATATACTGACCCAATTCTGTGGTCATTTTTGTGGCTTTACTTCCAGGGCATTTAGGGGCAGCACAGTGGCATGGTGAGTATGGCTGCTGTCTCATGGCAACTGGATGGTGCGAGAGAACCTGGGTTCAACCCTGTTCAGTCTGTGTGGAGTTTGCATGTTCTCCCCATGTTTGTCTTGGCTTCCTCTGGGTTCCTCCCACAGCCCAGAGACATGTAGTCCAGCTGAAGGCCACACTACATTGTCTGTAGCTCCAGCCAGTAGTTAGTCAGTGCCAGTCCCAAGCGTGGGGAAGATGGTGATGGTTGATGTCAGGAAGGGCATCTGGTTGGAAAACCACCGCTTAAACCACACCTCCACGTTGCATGGAAGTAAAATTGGCAAACCAAAATTCACCTGGAAAAATAAGGCATAAAACTGGGTATTTAGATATTGTCCTGTGAATTGTGCGTCTATCTCGGGCGGTGAGCTTCGACCAGCAACCACTGCTCCTCTTTGTCGATGCAGTTACTCCATGTTTGGCACATTCTATCACTAGTTTTGAGACTACGCCTCTTGACACGTGAAATACACATGAAATAGTTTCACGGTTTTTGCGACTGATGCACTTGCAATTTGGGCGCCGACTGTTTGGCCTCTTTTAAATCTTTGGTGCCTCATGGTGCTTTGAGAGCTCTTTTATAATTAACACATACTGCTAACTGACAAGTAACCTAATATCTCACCTTTGCAGCTTCACTGTAACTGTGATTTACTTTCTTCAAAGTTAAACATAGTGAAGTGTTATGTAGTCATGGAGAATTGCAGTTATTTTGTCCACCTCCTGTATCTATATACATGTTGAAGGACTCGGTGCGACAACCTGTAGGATCGCCGCATCATCTGTGAGGTTCTCTCCACACAACCCAAGGGAATCCTCTGTTAGCGCTCCTCGGGAAGCGTGTCTGAGGCTGATGGCTCCGTTATCGCAAATGCCTCAATTTATCTCCACCAGGCTTTAAAATGTGGTAATTTTAGCTGCAGTTCAACTCCAGGGTGTATCGTTGTTATGTAACAATTATCACTGAAATAAAGACCCAAGAAAAGGCAAAACGATGCCACAAATTGACCCAATTGCCACTTGTCTCCTTGTCCATCACTCCGCACACACCACCCCATATGGACACACCAAGGCATCCGCCACGGCGGTGTCAAGCACACACACACATTTTCAGAACCGCGTGTCCCTTACGGGGTCACGGGGAACCGGAGCCTACCCGGCAACACAGGGCGTAAGGCCGGAGGGGGAAGGGGACACACCCAGGACGGGACGCCAGTCCGCCGCAAGGCACCCCAAGTGGGACTGGAACCCCAGACCCACCAGAGAGCAGGACTGCGGTCCAACCCACTGCGCCACCGCACCCCCCGGTGTCAAGCAATCAGTGTGTTTTTTGGCTCAATGGTGTGCGTTTGCAGGCTGTCACAAAGCTACAAAAGTCAGTCGACGATACTGGCCATGCGGTTCACACGGATTACTTCGTGTCAGGACAGAGACAAACACGCATACCGCTGAATTTGCTCTTACGACCTTCTTAAAGCACACACTCGACAGTGTGTCGTAAGACTTTGAATCGTGGTATACGGCGGCACAGCAGCACAGCGAGTAGCGCTGCTGTCTCACGCCGCCCGGGAGGTGCGAGAGGATGAGGGTTTGATTCCCGTTCGGTCTGTGTGAAGTTTGCATGTTCTCCCCGTGGCTGTGTGGGTTTCCTCCCACAGTCCAACGAAAAGCTGTTTAGGGAGATTGCTGATTCTAAGTCACTCATAGTGTACGAGTGACACAGAGAGTGTGTTTCACTGGTGTGTGGATGTGTAAGTCATCTTGATGAATAAGGTGTGGGCTGATAAAGCTATGTAGGGTTCACTTGAAGTCACTTTGGAGGAAAGTGCCTGCTAAATAAAGTAACGTAAACATACAGGCACAGGCCGCACATTCGCTTGACCATGTAGACACGTGCCCTATCTCAATACACACGCACACTCTCTTTCTCACCCACACAGCCATGGTTCCACTTACCCACACAAACCCACTCATGCCTTTGTGAATAAATGTATACACACACACACACACACGTACAGATGGGTGCATGATATAAAGCGAGGACTTGCCAAATTCCTGGCTTTCTTTTGCCGTGACTTCCACATCATCGAGGCTACAACCCCAGCTAACACACACACACACATCGTCTTTATGCTGTGCGGTGTGTGTCGGGTGTGCCTGAATGTGGAATTTCAATGCCCGAGTTCTTGTTGCCCCAGCCAGCATCATGTCTTATTACCTGTGAATTAATCACCTGGAGGAGCCTTTCAACTCAGGTGGAGTTGGGGGTCACAACTGGCCCCAAGGATGGACACGCACACACGCGCACACCGCACACCCTAGTTGTATTAAGAGCGCGTGACCTTTCGACACCCTTGTCACGGACAGCGTGTCCCTCTCAGCGTCAGCGTTGAGGTGTCGAGACAGCGGCACAGACACACACACCCTTCATTCCCACACAGTGAACAATCCTTCTCCATCATTGAACATCCAGTGACCCCCGCGAGGTGAGGGACCAACTCTGGACGGTGTGGTGCGCCCCCGCGCCTCGTGCACCGCCCCCCCCCCCCCACACACACACACACACACACACACACACACACACACAGGTCTATATTTGCTATGTGACGAGTGACTTTTGTGGGTGAAGAGCTGCTACGTGTCCGGCGTCACAAATCGCCAGCCCTGGCTGAGAGCAGCTGACAAAAACACAACTCAACACGCAGTTAAGAGTTCGACAACAAACAACGAAACAGCACCGTTTTTTAAACGTTCATTTTGTGACACAACTTTGAGCGTCGAAATAACCAAGTCGATACAAATATATGGCTTTACGAGCAAGCCTGCTCCGAGGGTTGCGCGCCCCCCCGAAACGGACATCGCCGCGCTTCCTCCGGAGACTCAGACGACGTCCCCCCCTCCGCCTCGCGCCCTTCCCGCCACTGGCACTGCCGCCTCGCGCCCTTCTCCCCGAGCGCGCGCGCGCGCACTCGCGCACGCACAGCGCTCGCTTGAGCCTCGCATTAAGCATTAATTTAAGGGCTCCTACCTGCCTGGGGGATGGACGGGCTCCGAGTGCGAGCTGCGCCGCGCCGAGTAGCTGTCGCTGACTGAGGGAGGGGATCCGAGAGAGACTGAGAGAGGAGCAGGAGGGATGCTGTGTGTGTGTCTCTCTCTCTCTCTCTTTCTCTCTCTCTCTCTCTCTCTCTCCTCTCCTCTCCTCTCCGCTCCTCTCCTCTCCTCTCCTCTCTCTCTCACACACGCACTCCGGCTCCTCTAATAAGACGGCTCTTCAATTTTTTTTCCCCTGTCTCTTCAGATTCCTCATCACGTTCCTTCACTCTCCCTCTTTTTTCTCCTCCCTGTTCCTTTTTTTTAAAATTTCCTCTCTTTCTCTCTCTCCACTGAAATGTGTGTTTTGTGGCGGTCCTGCTGGGACACCGCACCGCCTCCAATAACACCATCATTCGCATGTCCTCCTGTCATTATATTTAACTTATCGCCCTTTACTCTATTACCATATGCGTGTGTAACTCCACTGATACTACTGTTCAGGTATTATTGACAACATTTGCGGTGCCTCAATACCTGACAAGGTGTTACACCCGATTTTTCTGACGATTCTGTCTTATTTGCCACTTCTCCACATCCCACTGTCTGCGCCCCTGTTTCTGTCAACATTGCTTCATTTCCTAGCGTATGTTCGTGTGTGACATCGCGTGGGGTGCTGTGGGTGTGTGGAGCGGAGCTGAAAGATGACAGGTGCAAAGATGTCCATCGTTTAGACACACGGAGGAAGGGGTGTGAGGTCAGGGCGTTAGCTCTGGAGGTCTCCCGCGTTCAACGGTCTTTCGTAACATCCGACACATTCCGGAAGGAACGTGCGACTCGCGCACGCTCCGGCTCTCAGACGCTCCCCGCGTGGCCCGTTAGGAGCTACTAAAGGAGCTGCACAAGCGCAACACACACAAACACACGGAGTGGCGGAGTGCACGCACCACGTAACCAGTCATTATTATGAGTCATTAAGCATCCTACACCATTACACGGTATGACATCGTGTGTGGTGCGTTTAGGGATGATTTGAGCTCTCTGTCAGCGACAAAAGGAGGCAAAGGAGGAGGAGTGCGCCGATTCAGACGATGACACACATGTTAAGAGCTTTGAGTCTCCGTTCTGCACGAGATGTTGAGAGCATCCCCATTTCTTCAAATTAGCCAGTGGTAAATGGTACACCTGCTCACCGGACATGTGTTCCGTACGGTAACTTCTCTTCCCGAGAGTCATTTCCGCTCACTTCTCATTCAGAGACATGGCACTTAGTGGACCAACTACCTCAAGGGACGAACGGATGGACTACAGACTACAGCGTCCGTACAACGACTACTGACGGAAGAGAGCGTAATGTAAGAAGGAGGAAAGAGCAGTATTGTCCAGAATACAGTGTCACCGGGACAGGAAGAGCTCAGTAGCACCTCGGCAGTGAGAAGACTCGGTATAGAGTCTAAAGGCTGTCGCCAGGAATGACCTCGCGAAGTGCTTTTTGGAACAGCTCCACTGGACCAGTGCAGTGGATGCAAATTGCTGCCTCAGTCCAGCCCAGCTCCCAGGACTGAGGCAGCGATTTGCATCCAGAAGTTGTGTTCATGCATTGCGGCGCATGGCGGTAAACAGACGCAAGCTACTCGCACATCTTGAGTGTGGCAAGAGCCGTGATTTTTGGCGGTAATGGTTTTGTCCGGAAGCGAGTTGTTCACCTGCGGCGGAGCCTAATGAGCCACTTAGCGTCAAAGTAGACTGCTTGGCCGGGCCACGGCAAGTCGACTGGGAATCCTGCCACCGCGCCGGCTCACGCCGAGCCCCCCAGGCCCATTTGGTCTGCATCCACCTGGCTCGGGAATGGCTGAAAGCGAACAAGGAGTGTCCCTGGGCGTGCGGCCGACCGCGGGGAGGTCCAGGGTTGGACCCCGCCAGGGGCACCGCTGCAGGGTCTCAGGGCTCTTGGCTAAGTGGAACAATGAGTTCAAAGGGAGCTTCGCAGAAGCGGATGGGGCCCGAAGCTTAGCCCAAGGCGATCAGGGAGGACCCGCAGCAGTACTGGGGATCAGCGGGCTCCCGGGAGGCTTCCCGAGAAGTGCACCCACGAGCCGTGACGGAAGCAAGACATCACGGCAGGTGACTGAAGGCACGCTGTTTCAGCAGCCTTCAATGGCACCGTCAGCGCTCTTCCTTTCTGTGAGCATTTCATTGTCTCTTTCTTAGAAATGAAAGAGCTCTGGAATATTTTTCATGAATGTTTCAGCTTTTTGTGAATGCTTTCTATTATTTCCTTGCCTTTTTTCAACCAGATTTCTATTTTTTTTTTTAATAATTTGCTTTGACAGTGCTATTTTAAGTCTATAATTTCAAATGTGTTTAATCTGGGTTGTAGAATATCAGAAATTTTCACCAATATGGAAATGCATTCCTGTCTGCAGCGAAGCATCTGAAACGAACGGAGGACAGCAGACTGTCTGATGAACATACAGATGAGAAGCCAGAGGTCGGGGAGGGCGGGTGAAGGAGACAAAGAGAGTCTTGTCCAGAGAAAGAGGAACGTGGCCTGGAAACCACCAGGAGGCAGGAGCATGAGGAGGACACCATCAAAGACAGAGAGCATGAGCAGGAAAACACCCGGGGGTGGAAAAATTTAGGAGGAAGTCCCCAGAACACAGGGAGGGAAGGAACCACCAAGAGGTAGCAGCATGGAAAGGAAGCTGCTGTAGGGGAAGAAGTACACGAGGAGGAAAGCTCCAGGATCCAACTTGTGAAGTAAACCAAAGGAAGGGAAACCAAAAGAGAGTGGAAATGTGGAAAAATCTGCCATGGGAACATGTGAATGAAACCACCAAGGGGCAGGAAAGTGGAGAGAAAACCACCAGGAGGAAAGGGCCTGCGAAGGAGACTGCCGCAGGGGGTGAAGCATGTAGAAGAAACCGCCAGGACAGAAAAAAGCGTGGAGCAAATTGCCAGCAGGCAAAATCATGTGGAGGAAATTCTCCGGAGGCGGGTATAGGGGGGAACCGCAAGGGAGAGGAAATGTGGAAAAATCCACCATGGGACAATGTGAATGAAGCTGTCAGGGGGCAGGAACATGGGGAGGAATTCTCCAGAGGGAGGAAACATGTGGAGGAATCTGCCACAGGTGGTACCTGGGGAGAGAACCTCCTGGAAGCAGGAACAAGGTATCTACATTTACATTTATTTATTTAACAGACACTTTTCTCCAATGCGACTTCCAATGAACTCTGCGTAGTGTTATCAGCCCAAACACCTTATTCACCGCGGTGACTTACACTGCTAGATACACTACTTACACTGGGTCACTTATCCATACATCAGTGAAATACACACACTCTCTTTCTCTGTCACTCACACACTATGGGGGAACCTGAACAGCATGTCCTTGGACTGTGGTAGGAAACCAGAGCACCCGGGGGAACCCACACAGACACGAGGAGAACATGCAAACTTTGCCAGAGGGACATGATGTGTGATGGGAAGTACAGGGGTGGGTGCAGGAGGGTGAACGAGCCTGGGGAAATTGCAGAAGCCCCTGGTGTTTTTCCAAAGCCATTTTTCTCTACTGGATGCCAGGGCCCCTGACATCCACTGTGCCCCGCTGCGCACCCCCCTCTCCACCTCCCCCCTTACCCTGTCTGCTGCCAGTCTCTTTAACCTCCCAAAAAGTGCACAGTGAGTTTCCAGAACTTACACAGCTGAAGGAATGAACACAGTGAATGTAACTAACAATTAGTGCGTAAAAGATTCAGTAAACATCTCGCATCTCTCTCCGTCCGCCCCACTTTGGTTCTTAGACCTTCTCCAGTTTCTCCTGCGCCTCTCGCTCTACACGCTTCATCGCCCATCTGCCTTCCCTCGCTCTGCTTCCGCACACCCTTCCCTTCTCTCTGTCCTCCTCTTTGGGTACCTGCTCTTTACAACGGTACGAGGCTCAGTTTACACTCTGAGCAAAGTTGCGGTGTTCTCTCCTTCTGTATAAGTGAGTGCTTACCAGCTGGGGCTACATCTCCACACACACCTGGCCCTCTGTCTCTCTGCAGGCATGCGTGGGTCGTGTGTGTGTGTGCACACACATTTCTCACGCCTCTTTAGCCTTATCTCACTCTGCAGAGCATCCCATCTCTCTGTTTTCCTCCTGCACCGCTCTCTCTCCAGCAGATGGCTGAACCATCTGGTCCCTCTGCCTCTCCCTCTCACTCCCCGTGTCCCTCTGCCGCCGGGCTCTTCCTGGAGCCTGAGACCCACATCTTTCGGCGATCGTGCTTGTCTATGCCCCGCCGATAATGGGATGTCTGCGGTCTGAGTGGATGGCGCTTCGTGTCGCCGGTGCACGGACAGTAGGGCTCCCTCATTCACGCTACTAATTTTCTGCATTCTCCTTTCTCTGCAAACAGCTTAATCCCAAGTAAGTGTTATCCTGATGCTCTGCGCTCAACATCCGACAAGTTCTCGGCCATGTCAATGGAGCTGCGTCTCAACATCATGAGAACGTGGATTCCAGCAAACGTGGACATTGACCCAGACAGGACGCTGGCGTGACAGTCCGTGCACTTACTCAGACATGCTTGTCCATGAGACTGAGGTCATGTCATATGTGAAACCAAGAGGCCAACGATAAGAGCGGTACCACAACGCTGTAAAGTAGGCAATGCATACGGGGTAAACCGGGAGCACAGAGGGGACACAGAGCAGAAACAAAATGTGGCATCATCCTTTTAAAAACATACAGAATTATGTTATTTATTCATTTAATTGATGCTTTTCTCAGAACCGACAGGTTTGTACACAAAGTTACTTAAAGTGACTTACTCATTCATGCAGCTGGGTAACTCTTACTTTTTCAGTTCAAAGTACCTTGACCAAGGGTAGTACAGCAGGAGGGGGGTTCGAACCCAGATTGTATGAGTGGCAGCAGCAGCACCAATCACTAGGCCGCTTGCTTCCCCATATGAAACTGCAAGGGTTAGGCACAGGACACATGCGATGGGTAAAACGTGGGACAAGGATGTGGTGAAGGTTAGAAAGACTGAGGCGCAGAAGGACGGGCGCGCGCCGGGGTGACTGAGCCACGCAGCGGCTGGCAAAGATGGCAGCGGTGGAACGAGAATGAGAGGGATCCAACAGCATGTTCCCCACGGGTGGTTGCATCTGCGCCAGGACTCTGATGTAAGCAGGGCGGGGAGGGGCACTGCGCTCGCTGTAGCCCCACCTGGCACACACCTGAAGCACACCTGGAGTCTGGAGCGTCTCCTACTTCTGCGCCCTGCCCCCCCCCCCCGAAGCCCACCACACACTCCGAACATTCACCTGCAAGCCCAGCAAATCCACAGAGCCTTCATCACGCCCATCGGACGGATTACCCTCGAGTTCGGGCTACTGAAAATACAGGCATATCAAGGTTACTGTGGAAATCCTGAGAGTGCCTGTGGTGTTAGGAAATATCTGCCGTTTATTGAGATGAAAGCGAAAAGGATAAATCAGGGGCTCGGCAGAGCTGTCGAGGGCTCAGGTGGAACTAACAAATGAGGAAATGAAAAGGAAAACAAGGTGTGTTTGTGTGAGGCAGTGTGTGTATCTGTGTGCCTGCCAGCGTGAGCCTGTGGCTCTGTGCTTGTGTGCGTGTGTGTGTGTGTGTGTGTGTGTGTGTGTGTGTGTGTGTGTTTGTGTGTGCTGGAATGTTGATAAGAAACAGTGCCAATTGAGTGCTGGAAAAGAGGGGCTCACCGACCGCTTGCCGGACGGGAGACCACCGTTACCTCGACGAAGGTAAAAATAATACCGCGCCGATGCCGCTCCCTGGCAGACGTGCCGAAGGGAAGATGGAGGAAGCTGCCAGTCGCCTCTGCCGACTGGTTCTAATCACAATAACAAGCGGCGTGATGCTTCGAGAAAGGAGCGGGGCCACGGCGCAGGAGCGCGGGCTGAGAGGAGGAGGAAACAGCGGATAAGTGTCAGAGCTCCGCAGCGCTGGGGGAGCGAGATTAAGGCCACGGCCGTGGTTTGACAGGACTGTCGCTGCGCTGTCTGCTTCCGCGAGGTGCCGACACGTCTGCCGCAGGGGGATTCGGGCGCGGGGACGAGGCTGCGGGCAGGGTCCCGAGGCTTCGCTTCTGTCATTACCCCAAGCGCTGCGCCCCGAGAAGGGACGAGCGCTTAGCGCAGCCGTCCCGCACGCTCACCGCCGTGGCCGCATCATCCACCCTGCCGTCCCTGCTGACAGAACCGAGATGACGGGAGGCAGAGGGACCCGCGTGGCTGCCCGCACATTGGCACGGCGTGGAGTGACAGCGGACGAGTCTGGGGTACCGCAACCAGCCGCCGCAGGCCAGAGCCAGGCTGTTTAATAAGAGCTCATCCCTCCTGAGCTCGGGTTATCAGCGTGGGGGAACAGCAGGGGGTGGGAGATGTAAGTGAGAGGAGGTGAAGGGCTGGCGGAGGGTGACTATTTGGAAAGCTCCTGCTGAGAGCGAGTCGCTACGGCTGACAGCGTCGGGCCCAGCGGTTGAAGCGGTGCTGGACTTGTAATTAAGCGCCACCCCCCGAGCACGCACGCAGTCGCAAATTAAAGGCAACACCAGCAGCGAAAAATAGAAAACCCAGACAAGTTAGTAGCAGCATCTACCTGCGGGCAGCGACGCCTCCTGCTCTGACCAAACCGCCCGCTGCGTGCGGCGTGTGGCCGGAAACCCCTCGGCCAACGTGCTTTACGGGTTCGGAACGATGCATCCCGGACGCTGCCCGTCATACGGATAACAAACATGCACGCACACGCACACGCTGCACAGAGAACGGCTGAAAAAAATAGCCCCATCCTACAGGCAGCTTTGGAAACACATCAACAAGCATTCACCACTTCCATCATCATCGTCATAATCATCGTCGTCATCATCATGATTGTTCTACCACCATTGGAGACGGGAAAGAAAAGCTTCGCAATCGGAATGCTGAAAAACCTTGCGGCACACAGCCCTGGCGGGCGTAACGAGGGAAAGAGGCATGACGGGAATGGCAAAAAGCTGACGAGCCGAAGGTGCTGAGAGGAAAAGAAATAAAATGCGATGAGATGAAAGAGCAGAGTACTCTTCTCAGTCTAGCGTGCCACTCTCACGCCGTTGATGTAACATTACTGCAATGTTATCCTATCTGTGAGCCGCACAAGCAGGTTGACGGAACCGCTGACAGGCGCACAGAGGAGGACTAGGGCCGGGGAAAGAGATTGTAATGATGATGATGACTGGAATTAGTCTGGAGTACAAATGGCCCTGCGAAAGAGTGGTCTCTCAAAGCGGGAACACAAAAGCGACGCAAGGCACTGCTCCTGATAAGTGTTCCAATTTGGTTCTCCAATTTGAAACCGTCTGAACAAGGGGCCACCAAAGCAGGGGAGCAAACGTAAGCGTAACGAAACTTCACCAACTGTCCACCTAAACCAATGTCTCAGTGCTGACAGTTCTTCCTCTCTACGCTGACAACCCGCCAACTCGACAACCTTCTGGGATGAAGTCACGGTGTGAAACGCATGCATCTCGAAGACTTTATTTCTTCATATGCAACTGTTTTCGGACACAGTAATCCAGGTATATAAGGTTAGTGTTGTGGGGCTGAAAAAAACATGAATCCGAAATAAGCCTGTCTAAAAGCCTGGCCAAACCATCAAAAACAAAAAAATCAAAGCAGACAATATGCCATGATGACATCAAAAGGTCAGCACAGATATCTGTACCTCAAGCCTACAGGGAAAAGGTCAACGTAGACCTCTCTACCTCAAGTCTACTGGGAAAAGGTCAACACAAACCTCTCTCTCTACCTCAAGCCTATAGGGAAAATTTCAACATAGACCTCTCTACCTCAAGTCTACTGGGAAAAGGTCAACATAGACCTCTCTACCTCAAGTCTACTGATAAAAGGTCAACATAGACCTCTCTACCTCAAGTCTACTGGGAAAAGGTCAACATAGACCTCTCTACCTCAAGTCTACTGGGAAAAGGTCAAAGTAGGCCTCTCTACCAGGCTAAATGGGAAAAGATCAAAACAGATGTTTCAACCAATCTCATGGTGGACGGTCAAAGCAGAGCTCACAGCTCTTTTGGGGGAGGGTCCAGAAGCCTCAGGGAGAAGGTATAAGTAGAGCTCTCTACCAGTCCTACAGGGAAAAGGTCAAAAAAGTTGCCCCTTCCAAGCTTAAAGGAAGCAGAAAACAGGGCTGAGCGAAGGTGCGAAAACAAACAGAATGGTGTAGATCAGGGGCTGATATTTAAACGCAAGCATTTTGTATGAAACAAGGACAAAAACTGAGGAGTGGAGCAGGGAGGGAAGGACATCCACTTTTTTCCCTAAGAAACGTTTGCACTCCTGTTCCGTGTTTATTGAGCTGAAACAAACAGAAATATGAAAAATGTCTTAACGTAGGGGGACAGACAGAAGAGATTAATCAGCCAAGGGTTTAGTGTCAGTCCGGTAAGTAAACACACCCCCTCCTCAGACACACGCTCTTCGTAAAAATAAACTGCGGCGCATCATACATATGCAAGTGTGGACTGTGAGAGAGGGATGTGCTGTACGGAGACAAATGAGAAAACAGGCCAGAGGTGACATGTCCCTGGCAAATCACACAGCGCACCGTTACTCCTCTCTGTTTTTGTGAGAAACCACTTTAGAGGCATCATCCATGAGGTTTCCTCCAAGCAGGAGCTGCAGAAGCCTCTCTAAACTTGTCCTACAGACCTTCCTGTTTTGACGACCCACCTCAAACAGAAGGGAGAGGACTGTAGAGCAAAGGTGCTCCTTTGACCTCTTCATGTTGGAACTGCTGGAACTGCAGCACGTCGTCTTAGGATAGGCAGTCTAAGCCTTGGTTGTGCACATTGTTGACCCTCCCTCCACCATAAATGCCTCAATATGTGGCCTGGTAACTGGAAATCCCTCTCCGACTCCACCCAAGCATCCATCCAAGATGAGGTTAGACTGCAGGTCTAGATGGAGCCCAAGGTGACAGTCAACATGTCCTACACAAGTGGTTTTCCTCCAAGTCCTGGTAGCTCAGGCCTGCACTGAGAAGGAGAGGTTGGGACGTGCAAGGTGTTATCAAATCAGAGGACTGGAACACACAGGCACACACACACACACACACACACACACACACACACACACACACACACACACACACACACACTGACTTTCCCTCCAGATGTTTAAAACACATTCTATGGAGTCAACAAGGGCACCAATCACTGCAAAGCCTTGAACTTCACATGGTCTCTCTTATATTAGCATGCAGGTGCGGTACAAGTTGTCTGCCATGGAGGTGACACCATTAAAGCTCCTCATGAGTAATTTAGGAGCGTTTCCATCCATTAAGGCTCCTCAAGCATGATTGTGGGTGAATTTCCATCCATTAAGGCTCTTCAAGCCTGGTTGTGGTCGATTCAAACCCAGAGTGTGACGAATCCTCTTAGTGCTCAACTACTCAGATCACACTCTGAGGAGTCCATGAATCCAAAGAGATTTACAACAACAGACATGTATACCCTTCTGCTCGTGTCCCTTTGGCGGGGTGTAAACCTCCTCAAACTGCCGGACCCTTGAGAAAAGAAGAGGCACTCGCACCTCCGAGCCCCCCTCTCATGTTCTGGGAGAACCTCTGGGCTAAATCATCCACACACTCAGGAAAAGGAGTGTGAAAGGGTTGTTTATGGAGTCGCAACGTCAAGCTCCCTCGCAGCATGGAAACAAAACATGCAGACGCTGCGACACTCCAAACACACCGCCATCTCCCCCCTCTCCGCCAACCGCAGCTGCCTTCAGTTCCAGTTTTAGTCATTCCAGAAGCTCCGCGGAACGTTTCCCGGTGCATTTTCTTCCCAGGCCAGATGCCGACTCTCCACTACAAATTACTTGGCAGACAAATATGCTTATAGAAATTAAAGCCTTTCTGTTTGTGGGTGCAAATACAGAACGGCCACGCTATCCCACCTGTGTATGTAAACGTGTGTGTGCGTGTGTGTGTGTGCGTGTGTGTGTGTGTGAGAGAGAGACAATGAAACTGGAGACAGCTTAACCAAGGACAAACGATCAGGACTCTCACATCCAGGCCACACCGCTTCCTCATCCATCAGGTCGTTAACCGCCCCGGACACTACGGAGATTTCATTGACCCTCTATTAGTTTCCAGAATTGCTCTAATCACATTGATTTTCCTCCTAATTATAATCCATTAATTTGAGAAGCAAATCGCTTTCCTCTACATTCGGGTCGAGAGACTTCCTCGTAACGTTAACGAGATTTAACTCCGCTTTATCGGCCCACTTCATAAACGTCACTGGCATGACCAGGGAGGCACCCGCATCGCTTCGGATCTGCTATCGATTCCGCTAATGTGGCGAGAGTACGATGAGCCTCTCCCAACTTATTACACCATCGATGAACTGATTCACACGTATCAACGACAGTGAGTTTTCCCTCCATTTTTTCCCTCCATTTTTCCAGCGCCGTCGTGTTGAGGACTCACGCTTGTTTACAGCAACGCCTGGAGGCGGCGATGCGGCTAGTGGCCCTTTATATCCTTTCTTGACAGTGTGAACTCTATAGCCACCCCGCTCGCTGTGGACGACCCTCCATCACTGCGCGGTGGCAAACGACACGGCCTTCGGCGCTATCGATTTCCCATTACCGCGCCACTGCTCCCCTCTCCCGAAGCACGCGGTCGTGATCTACGGCGCACGGGGACCATGTGCGGCACAGGCTGCCGGACGCCGTCGCTCCGAGTACCAACGGCTCCCCCTAGAGGGAGGGAGCGCACGGCGCACGTTCGCTCAACACGCTCACGCGAACCCGCGCAGGTGCCGGCACGCTAGCTGGAGGACGCCTCTCTTGAGTTCTCAGCCGCTGGGGGCATCGTGGGTCCGAGCGGCGGTGCCAAGCATTAGCGCCAAGCAGAGAGCGGGAGCGACACTGTGCCACATTTCCGTCGCTGCAATAGCATCAACACACACTTTACTAGATTATGATGGCATTAAGTGACGGAGCTAAAGGCCTTCGCGTGTCACTGACGGAGCCTGCGAAGTCCGGAAAGAGACACTTTGGAGTGCTCAACAGACACCAGTTCTCAGAAGAGACAAACTAACAGGTGTATTTACCTTGGAATCATCTGTGTTTGTGGTGCACTGGGCTACATACAGAAACAAACACACACACACTTACTGTGCTAGTGCAGCCATGTGGTAATTTAAGACACACACACACACACACACAGAGCTGTGCTGACTGGTGCCTTAATTTACCAGCGTCCGGCTGCAGGTCTCGTCTCTGAGTGTGATCTCGAACCCCGGAGGCACCGGAGCGGAGAGTACTGGGCGACCTGGAAACAACCTACGCCGCTAACATATGTTGAGAGAATCCGAATTCCTACACAAACGACCCACCGTCGCGTAGCAACTCGGGAATATCGACCGCACACCGTTCAGGCATCACACAGAGCTACTGATTATGTGTGTCAGGCCTCATTAATACAAAAGTGTAAGCACGCATACCGCTGAATTTGCTCTTACGACCTTCTTAAAGCACACACTCGACAGTGTGTCGTAAGACTTTGAATCGTGGTATACGGTGGCACAGCAGCACAGCGAGTAGCGCTGATGTCTCACGGCACCTGGGTGGTGTGACAGGATGTGGGTTCGATCCCCGCTCGGTCTGTGTGGGGTTTGCATGTTCTCCCTGTGGCTGCGTGGGTTTCCTTCCACAGTCCAAAGGCATGCTGTTCAGGTTCCCCCATAGTGTGTGTGTGTGTGTGTGTGTGTGTGTGTGTGTGTGTGTGTGTGTGTGTGTGTGTGTGTTCCACTGATGCATGGATGAGTGACCCCTTGTAAGTAGGGTATCGAGCAGTGTAAGTCACAGCGGTGAATAAGGTGTGTGGGCTGATAACACTACGCAGAGTTCATTGGAAGCTGCTTTGGAGAAAAGTGTCTGATAAATATGTAAATATAATGTAAGTGGAAAAGCAGCTTTGAAAAGAACAGTTTGGAGTAGCGATGTCTTCAGATGTTACTTACACTGCTAGATGCACTACTTAATGGGTCACTCATCCATACATCAGTGGAACACACACACATGTTCTCTGACACACTATGGGGGAAACTGAACAGCATGTCTTCGGAGTGTGGGAGAAAACGCACACAGACACGGGGATAACATGCAAACTCTTGTTGTCCACCTGGGAGAAGTAAAGAAGGTTCCAGAAGCACTGTTCAGCTGTCCTTTGTGGTGCCACCAGTTCTTCATACCAGTTCATACCAGGTGGTAGACAAGAGAAAGTGCTAAAATCACTGGACCCAAAGGCTGTTGTGACACTGCAGATTTATTAGTGCAGTTACTGGACAGCGAGAATGGTTGTAAACCATCATCAGCACCACACTGTAGGTAGACAAAGTAACTGACACAAAGGATTGTAACGGGTACAGCGTAACAACAGTGTCACCACCCTCATGACAGTAGATACATTCACTTTGAACACTGGGGTTGAGGATCTAGGAAGTTTCGATCCCAGTCCCAGTACCCATCCAAGTCTCAGTCTCAATCTCTGTCCCAGTACATTTACATTTACATTTATTCGTTTAGCAGACACTTCTCTCCAAAGCGACGTACATTTCGGAGAAAATGCAACTTGTTCATTACATTAGGAGTAAGAGAGACATAGTTGCGGACGTGATTCTTAAGTAAACTTAGTTTGCTACTTTCTACCTGATGCACTGATGTTCATCACACGAGTCGGTGCACAAAACTCTGGATAAACGATTCCTGATCACCTTCATACAATTTTTTTCTTTTATAAAGATACAGAAACATTCACATACAAGACAGGAGTAGCTGTGTAAAGGCTTATCTGGGGATCGTCATGAAGTTACGGTGTGTGAACATTTACAAAATACGTGAGCTGGAGAGATCTTGGGCGAAGTGAGTCCGGAAAAGATGAGTTTTCAGACCCTTTTTAAATATAGACAGAGATTCAGCACTTCTGAGTGAGAGGGGGAGGTCATTCCACCGCAGCGGAGCCAGAACCGAGAACCTTCACACTTTACCTTTTGTACGTGGGACCACCAAGTGGGCTGAAGTAGAAGAGCAAAGCGGTCTGGTTGGGTGGGGTGTAGCAGTTGATCAAGTCTTATAAATAGCTGGGAGCAGTTCTATTGATACATTTGTAGACAATAACCAGGGTAATGAATTTGATGCGGGCAGCTATAGGAAGCCGGCGCAGAGAAACGAGTAGAGGAGATACATGGGAACGATTCGGCAAGTGAAACACAACTTGTGGAGGAGTAGGAATCCCAATCCCAATCCCAGCACTACACCCAGTTCTGCGGATTCTGAGGGAAAGACACCATCCGGAGTCATCACAGTCATCTCCGTTACAGTCTGTTGGAAAGCCAACCCGGTACCCACCCTCCCCCAAGTCTAATCCGACAGCGCCGTGTCTTGGTGAAGTAAACATCTCTCTTGCTAACAACCATAGCCGCCCCTTTTTTCAGTAAGCGTTCATTTCCCCAGTAAAGGACCTGTAAAATGTAACAAACGTGCAGCAATTATACAAAAGATCATAATGATGACAGTGACACTAAAGCGATACTGGATATAGACGCTAATGTAGCTGGTAATGACACGTTCTATGTGTATTTGAAATATTTGTCTGGAGGTTTTATTAAAATGGCTGGCTACTAGAGGAGGTACAAGAGCAGCGGTCCGTCTGCGTCCCGGTGACTCCCTCCTGCCGGCGGCGCTCCTCCCACTCCCTGTAGTACTCCTCCTTGAGGTCCTCCCTCTCCCGGCGCCGCCAGCCGCGCCACGTCACGTGGAACACGTCCACGCAGTTGCCCGAGTAGGCGTCGCGGTGCGTGGCTCGGAACACGGCCTCCCGTGCCAGTAAGCACGCCTCGGCCACGCTCAGGTCCCAGCGCAGCCCCCCGTCCAGCACGGCGTAGGCGTACGGAGAGCCCGAGCCCACGGAGAAGAGCTCCCCCTTCAGGAGGGTTCCGTCGCTGCACACGTAGCACAGGCGAGGGCCCCAGGGCGCGGCGGCACCGGTGCCAGGTGTCGAGCGTCGCTCCGCTGCGGGGTCCGATGCGCCGTTCCTCCGTTCGGTGGTCGCACGGGCCTCCCGCTCCCTGTCCGGCGCCCCTCCGCCTCTCCCTATTGGAGTCGGGTCCCCGAACGCTTGCCGGTCCTCCTGCTCTTCGCCCCCTCCGCCGTCCCAGCCGCACAGCGTCGCCGCCACGCACAGCTCCGTGCCCTTGAACGGGTGCAGCATGTTGGAGAGCAGCTTGGCGGCGCCCCCTACGCTGAGGCGCCGCCGGTTGCGCAGCTGGTACAGACGGCACTCCCGTGCCAGGATGCGCTTCCAGAGCGCGCAGTCGGCCGACGTGCCCGACGTGGTGCCCACCAGGTGCGAGTGCACGGGCAGCACCTTGTCGGAGGCGGGGCAAGCCACGAGCCCCCCGCAGCTGGAGCGGGTGTCGGCCGCGGCCACGGCGCCGCCCTGGAATGCAAACGCCAGGGTGGTGGTGCCGTGCGAATGCGGGAAGGGCAGCGGGACCGAGGAGGAGGCGGAGCAGGGCGGGGGGAGGGGCAGCGACGAGGGCGGGCAGGAGGGCGACAGCAGGCCGGGAGACAGGAAGCGCGGGCCGTGGCGCTCCTCAGGATCCGGCGCCACCTGTCCAAACCTCAGGGGGCACCGGCTCAGGTACTCCGCAAGGGGGATGTAGAGCTCGAGCAAAGGCCCCTCTCTTCTCCTCGCCCAAGCGATGCCTCCAAACCCGACACGGCCAACGAGGAAGTCCTCGGAGGAGCACCAGTGTCCCCGAGCAGGTGAGCTCCACCTCTGGTGGACGGGGTCGTCCAGGAGTCTGCAGACATCCTGCAAGGCCATCACGTCCCTGAAGACGGAGGGATGATGGATGAATGGTAGACGAAGGTAATGGATGGATGGATGGACGAGGGATGACGGACACGCGGTGGTCACTCTGCGACTGAAGGCAAGGGAGACGCTTCCTCTAAAGAGGCCGTCCACAGCGATCGAGGTCACGCCTCCAGCCCAGGGAGCTCACGCTGGCAGATCCTCCCCATCCATGTAGCGTTTTCCACGATGTGCTGTGTGTTAGTGTGTGTCAGTGGTCGGCCCGTCCTCCCGCTTTCAGTGCAGCTCCATGTTCATGCACGTGGCTCTGGGATGAAGGGCCTGATGACAGAGGATTCGCTGCTTATATACACTGCGCTGAGTGAATTGCTGCGAGGCGCGCGCACACTGTGGCTTGGGATTACGTCACCGACGCGCGCGCACGCGCGCACACACACACACACACACACACACACACACACACACACACACAGTGAACTGACCTGGCACTTCACTGGGAATGACCTGAAAAGACAGTTTTCAAAAGATTTCTATGACCTGTGTAAATCAAATGATGATTATTATAATTATATTATTATGTAGAAACCGTTGGCCAGCGTGGTGTTAATAATATGATATTTTGACATTGTCATATTAAGTCATTGATTATTTTCTTTTTATTACCTCTCTGCTTTTCGTCATTTTCTACAACCTTCCCGTTGCTGACGTGACGCCACAGTGCGCGCGCACTTGTTATTTACTGTATTTAGTACTTCGCTCCGCTCGCACGTGAAGCGGTGACGCGCCTCCCGCTGCGACTCCGCCCCCGTGCGCGCGACGCCCCGCACTCGAGGCTGCCGCCTGTGTTTGCTGTACCGTACGCGGTACGGTGAGTCGGTATTTGATACAGCAAAGCGACGCGGACAGACGAGCAGCGGAGAGCGGCGGCGGCGCACGCACGCACCTGCTGTGTGAACAGAAAGAGAAAGTAAATATGATGAAAGTTGCTGGAAGTTTCCGCTTCGTTACATACGCGGCGCTTTCTCTTCTTCTTGTCATTTTTACCGGCGTGGTAAGTTAAGTAGTGTGTGTACCTGCTGTGTGTGCGGCTTCCCGCGGCGCGGGTCTCACCGCGAGCCTCTTGCTCAGTCTGCGACAAACTTAAGTGCACATTTATCTATCTATCTATTTATTTATTTATTTAATTAATTTTTAATCAGTTATGTTGCGCTCTGAACAGTGAGGCAGGACGTCGTGTCCAGCGCCGACCGAGAACCCGGATGTTGCCGTTTTCTCACCCACCTTTGAACCTGAACGTGTCCGCTCTTCAGTCCAGCAGGAACGACTGCTTATTTCCGGCTCACACACCTCTCTCTCTCTCTCTCTCTCTCTCTCTCTCTCTCTCTCTCTCTCTCTCTCTCTCTGTGTGTGTGTGTCCGTCCCTTGGAGAGCTGCATAACGCACACATTTACACACTCGCAGCACTACATTGACTGCAACATTCAAGTTCAAGTTTATTGTCATAGGCACAAGTATCATGAAATTCTTCCTGAATGCTTCTCCACAGACTATGGACAAAAACAATGACAATGAGTAATGCTAATAACAATGACAATAAAAACGGTAACAGTAATACCATATGACTACATTTACATTTGTTTATGTAGCAGACACTTTTATCCAACACGACTTCACTTCCAACGAACTCTGTGTAGTGTTACTATCAGGCCACAGTGACTTACACTGCTAGGTACACTACTTACAATGGGTCACTCATCCATACTTCAGTGGAACACACACACACACACACACACACACACACTCTCTCTGTCACTCACACACCATGGGGGACCTGAACAGCATATCTTTGGACTGTGGGAGGAAACCAGAGCACCCGGAGGAAACCCACACAGACACAGGGAGAACAAGCAAACTCCACACACACTGAGTGGGGATCAAACCCATGTCCTCTTGCACCATCCACACACCGTGAGACAGCAGCACTACTTGCTGTGCTACCCTGACTAAACACACACCTTTATACAGAGACCATCAGAAACACAGCACTGCATCCACGGGAATGGTAGAGGAAACCCTTCCTAATGGCAGCTCTTTGGCTCATCACCATGTTGCTGGTGTGTAACTCCTGCACTCGTGCCCCCCAGGGTGACGGCAGGAATACGTCGTGCACCACACCCTCCCTGTTGCCACCCAATGGGAGCGCATCCTGGGGCGACTACGTGAAGTTCATCAACGCCCCCAGCAGGGTGATTGACGGCTATGACCTCTCGGTGCGGTACCTGTGCACGCGGCCCTGCGTGGTGGGCGTGGACGTGGTGGCTCCCTCAGAGTGGAGGTCCGGGCCCCTGGTTTTTCAGAGGACTTGGACGAGTGTCCCGGGCCCCCAGGGGGCAGCTAGGAGGCACTCGCTTCGACTGCGGTTCCCCGCCGCCATGGCCTACCAGAGGGACTTCTTCATCAGGAGCCCAATAGACACCCACGATATGATTCTGAGGGCTTGGCTGGACCACGTAGAGAGGCCGAACGGGAGTGTCGGCGGGCTGGACTCCTACCACGGGGCCCTGGTGCAAACGTTCCTGGTGCTGGAGGTCCTCCCCCCTTCCGAGCGCCCAGTCAAGCAGCATAGGACCTGCCTGTCGTGGGGGGCCGAGCTAATGTGGATCCTTAGCCGTGACAAGGGCGGCTGGTGCCCTCGCGAATCAGGTGAGATTGCAAATCTCTGTCAGGTGTGGGTTGCATTCGTCCTTTTCCTGCAAACACATGGCTAGTGTGGCAAAAAGTTAAATTAGTGTAAAATACATGTCAAGTTTAGTGCTTCCCGATGCTGTGAATCCTAGTTGAGCCCCTCAACTACAAGTGTGGCCAAAAACTGTGCTGCCCATCAGTGTTCCACAACCACAACCGGTTGTGGAACATTACTAGATAATGGTTGAGGAGCTCTGATGGATGATGATGATTCAGGAGCCCTTCTAGTCGCTGGTTGGGGAGTTCTTCTAAGATGGAGGTTGAGGAGCACTAATAGATGGTGTTGTTAAGGTTCATGTTTAAGGAGCACAACTAGTCTGTTCTTTGAGGTCATTCTGAAATCCTTTGCCCGTGCACCAAATCCTGGATGTGCCTGGTTTTTCCAGACACCATAGACCTTCTGACTTTCCCACTGGCCAGCACCGGTGAGAGGTTTGGAGCGATTCGTCAGTTTAAGCCTTTCCTCAACGAAGACCTCGAAGACATTCGTTCCCGGCTTGTGGAGGAGCCCAGGTTTGTTCCCATAATGGCAGTTCCCTCCCTGCTTGAGATCCTTTTTTCCTTGGCCAGTATCCACACCTTCCATGTTATCCTGGCCCTGCAAGGACCTCTAAAATGCAGAACAGTGAAGACAGCTGAATTTTACAGGGTCTCGAACCCGTTGTACCCTCCACTTGGGTTTGTTTGTGTCTCGCCCCAAAAGGCTTGCTCTCTCTGTGTGGATCTACCTGCTGAACTGGTGCAACAGGCAGCTGTGTGGGATCCTCCAGCATGTGAACTCAGACAACCAGTTTGACACACCCTTGGTGCTGCTTGCCAATAAAGGTGAGTGTGACCTTTAGAGGTGGGGTGTGTCTTCAGGTGCTGTGATTGAAGATCTCATGGAGGGTGGAAGCAACATGTCAGTTAGTGTCAGGGTATCTATGTCAAAAAGTTGCTCTTTACGTCCATGAGTAACTTGACTGGGTTCTAATGAACTTGTCAGGTTTGGTGGCAACATCTTCAGCTGAGAAACATTTTGAAAACTTCCTCTCTTTCTCCCTATGTTCCACTGGAAGGAAAACACACTGAAGAAAATGTGAAAAAGGATGAATTAAACCTGCTCACTGAAACCGCTGGGTTTCTATCTATCACATGATATGTGGTCCATGACTCAGTGGGTTTCTGACACCTTTATGTTCTGATGTTCTTTGCCTTTGAAGGCGACGTGATCTTCCAGGTGCGCCTGGTGTCCGGGGAAGACCGAGGCTTCCGCGCGCACACAGGCCTTGCTCTTAGGGTGTGGCACCGACTGGACTTCTTTGTGGAGGCATCCAAGGTATTTTCTCCTGTGATTTGTCTTCCTGCAAGTCCTTTTCTTCATGCACAAAGCATGAAGGTCACAAGTTCATTTCAAGGTACCGCTCCATGCAACTCTGTAGGCATGTCGTATGTTGCCATGCAATGCTCAGGTTATCTGCAGTATGTGTGAGGCGTCTCTACTAGATTACCAAAAGATTATTAATCTACCAAATATTTCTGTAATTTTATATAAATCAGGTGTCTGTTGATAACACTGAACTTTCTCATATTTGTGATGTTTCTCAATGCAGTTTTGAGACTGTGGTTCAATAATTATAAAGCATCTCTTCATGTGATGGCAAGATTGAGTTTCAGTGTGTGTGTGAAGTATCTCAACATGTGCTAGTTAATGTTTGTAAGGTACTGTATCTCCCTGCGGGGTTGACATTCGAATGTGGATGAGATATCTCTGTATGCCTTGCTGAGGTTGAGCGTGTTAATCATGTTTTCATGCAATGTTGAGACTGATCTTTAACATCGGAGAGGTTTCTCTCCTTGTAATTAGAAATTTTTCCATTCTGTATGAATAAATGGATAATGTTTTTCTCATTAATGTGGTACGTGTCACAGGTAACACTCCAGGTGATGTCCCTCGTTACAGCAGCAGAAATGGTCAGAAAGGAATACGCATATGTGTACGTTTTTATTTGTCAGATAATGCAGTATATGCTGAGTTACAACTTTCATTGTCTTCTTGTGTGATTTTTGCCCATTCCACTGTGTCAAGCTTTTTTAGCTTTTGCTTAGCACCGTCGAAGGGCTTAAACCCTCAAACCTTGCAGTGAGTATTATTCAGAGGAACATGAAACGGAACATGGTTTGTGTTTCAGGTTTCGGGGTGATGTCCACTATAATGACACAGCTGGGCATTTTGTTATTGGAGGAGGCAAGTTCATGCCAGGCTTCCAAGGTTACCTTGGGCCCATCAGATACCACCGTTTGGGTGCAGAGGAGGTATGCACAGGCAGTGCCCCAATAAGCAGGCCTTGTATTGTGGAAGATTACACTGTAGGTGTGAACTGTTCATTTTTCTTGGGCGTATTTTGGAAAATTTTATATTTCATTGAGAAAACATTGTATTTTTTAGTTTCCTTTTGTGTCTTAATTGGTTGATGGGGAAACCAGTATGAATATCTGCTTCCTGAATGGATTTTATATATGTTAATGCTTGAAAACCTGCAAATGTTGCTTAACTAAAGCAGTTTTGCATGAAGCAGTGGGCCAGAATTACTCCAGTTATGGGAGAGCCAGGTCAACAGCTACAGGGAATGTTTAGTTGCAGTCATTGCAGCTAAAGGTGATGAAACCAGTTACTGACTATGAAGGGGCAATCACTTTTTTGCACTTACACTTTTATATTTTGCATTATCTACCGCACAGAACTGGCATAAAAAAACTATACTAGTGTTACCTTTTTCTTTTAGGCTCCGTTCATGTACTACTAGTACTGAAAAAATGATCTGGTCAAATTTAATGTGAAAAAGCCGTGAAAATAGAGGCAATTAGAAAGGGGAGAATTCTTTTTCACAGAACTGTAACTATTGTTAGAATGCTGGGGTGGTTATTTATGACAAGGCATAATGTAACGTTTATGATTTAGTTCTGTGATATAACTGAGAGCAACATACATAGCGTACAGTATGTCTTCATACTGCTTTTTCAGTGAAGTAGTTCACCCCCTTGTTCACCTGTGCGGCTCTTCTTGGAAGCTGCACAAACCACCCCTTTTTAATGCACTACCTTGTGCTGGTCATGTGAAACAAGCAAACTTGGGTATCACTGCAGCTGATTATAACCTGCTGTCTGTTCTTCAGATCGTGAACCCTCTGTCACCTGTGAGCGCCGCCTTGGCGTTAGATCAGACTCATCGAACCTGCGAGGAGATCAGAGCAGCCGTTGGAGATTTCCTGCAGGCTCTGGGTGACACTAAGGAAGATCATCGTGAGTTGGTGGTTTTCTCCAAATGAATCCACGCATGGACCACGCTGAACTCCTGTACGCATACGGTCATGGCAGTTGGTCTCTCCTTTAGGCACGAGCAGGTCATTCCATGCAGATCTGAGACTGAGGTACGGGAGGAAGACCTGTAAGGCCCCATCCATTGAACCAGGACCTCTGCATCATTGCCTTCAGCAGATGCTCAAGGATGTTGACCAGAACTTGATGGCAGGTACCTTGTCCATATAGACAGTGTCTCCAAACAGTTAGTCTCTCCATGCAGTAACCCTGTCCATACAGGCAGCCTTTCCTTAAAGGTACCATTCACTGTGGTACCCTCGAAAACAGAGGTGCCTTTCTCAAGTACTTTAACCACAGAGGCCTGTTCTTAACCCGGTAGGTTCCTGGGACAGAAATGTCATGCAGGACTTTGGGAGGTGGCTCTTTGAAGATGTTCAGGATAGACTGTCTTGGGGGTCAGTGGCCACCGTGACACCCGTCCTTCAGTTGTCCAGCTGTCTGGGACACTCCCAGGCATCCCTTCTTCTGGCTGCTGTTTACCTGGCTGGATTTGGAGTCCCCGTGGACACCCTGCAGGTACTGTCTGCACAACCTTTGTCTGACCTTTGACCTTAGTGAGTCTCACTGTGGCCTCGTCAGCAATACTGAGTCCTTATGCCCACGTCCCAGGGTCATGTGTACAGTCTGATGGGCGCTCAGGCAGACCACCGCTTGGCACTCATGCATCTCGGGTACAAACATGCTCTGGGAATCGATGGCTTCCCCCAAGATCACGACATGGCCTATGGTTACTACAGCAACTTGGGAAAGCAGAGCTGTGCTGATCGATGGCAGACGCAGGCGACTGAAGTGAGTGCTTGATTGTGTGTCAAAATCTAGTGATGAACTTCCCAGATAAGTGTTTGCACTCCTGTGCCAAGTGTTGCGGAACTCCTGGAGTGTGTTTACACTCAGAGATATACAGTGCTGATGTGCCGTTCTGGGAACGTGCCGACAGCGACATTGACGTAGACGTCCTCTTCCCAAGCAATACATCACAGAGCACATCCTGCTCGCGGACGAGGCGGGTCTCAGGGCTCATGCTGATGATAGAGATGACATCTTCCATTTCATCAAGTTTCAAGCTGAAAGAGGAGACCTCGAGTCACAGGTAATTCTTTCTGTTTCTGCCAGCAAAGGCTGTCATTGGGATTCAGCAAAGAGTGCTTGTGCAGACCTGCCCTTTTGCTCCCATGCAGAAAGCGTTGGCCAGAATGCTCTTCTGGGGAGAGCAAGGAGTGCCGAAGGACATGAAGGCCGCTTTGCGGTGGTACGCACGGAGCGCCATGAGGTTGACCGATGCTCGTGCCATGTATGATTACTCCATCTTACTGCTGAAGGTACACTTACGTTTGCCTTCATTTATTCTTTCCAAAGCAAAGTACAACTCTTAAGTAGAGAGAAGGGCATCAGCAACAGACAGAGAACTTTAGACAAAGACACAGGTTTATCAAAGTACAGCCATTGTCTGGTGCGTTCTGCAGGTGCGGCCTATAGAAGTGATGTTCAAATAGCAAATATGTTGGTAATCATAGCAGATGTTGTTGGACCCATTTATATAGCTGAGGAGATCGGGAGAGAAGTGGCTCTGAAAGAGATGGGTTTGAGACATTTCTTCAATGCTGGGAAGGATTCAGCAGCTCTGAAAGACACTGGGAGCTCATTCCGCTTCATCAGGGACAAAAGTGAGAAACTGCACACTTTTGATTTTGGACACTCGCCAATGAGATCATCAAGCGGCCAGAGGTGGAGGAGCGCAGCGCTCCTGTGATGCTCTTATAAGCCATAATCAGAGCAGCTACAAGAACCTAGTGGGGGAGATGAGGAAGGGAGAAACATGGGAACATTTTGGCAGATCAAACACGGCTCATACCGCAGTATTTTACATAGATCTTTGAATAGACTTTGTGACAGAGGATAAAAGCTGCGGTGGTGCAGGGGACACGT
The DNA here is from genome assembly GCF_900964775.1 of Scleropages formosus. Lineage (NCBI taxonomy): Eukaryota > Metazoa > Chordata > Actinopteri > Osteoglossiformes > Osteoglossidae > Scleropages > Scleropages formosus. Next base: position 31,825,093 of record NC_041814.1, on the reverse strand, counting down.
CACCATGACCTGGACCAGGATCCACATAGAGTGTTGTGAGGTACAGGTGGGTTTTCTGAATGTTGAAGAGGTCTTCTTTGTGATGGGATTATGGCTTCAATGTGTTGGGAGAAGCAGCTTCCAAGCTTTTCATGTGGATTGTGATAACATGGATTACGGAGTTTCCCAGTGTGAAGGAGATCTGCATGCAGGAGAGACCTTCTTTTCTTGATCTTATTGCTGAAGGTACACCACCTGCAATTAGTCCATCTTAATTCTGAAGATAGGCTCTGACTGCATCTATCCCTGTGACTGTGCCTTAGGGCCAAGGTGTGAAGAAGAACACCACTTTGGGGCGTGAGCTGATGGAAAAGGCTGCGTCCATGGTAAGTATGTGTCTGTGCGTGTATGTTTACAAGGAGAAGAAGGGTCTCCGTAGTGTGTGTGGTTGTGTACTTGGCTACAGTCATTTCATTGGCTGAGATTTCCCATCTTTGTGTTGGTGGACTTGTGCACCTATGTGCATGTGCTCCTCAGGGTTTGCCCGAAGCTATCAATGGAATGGGATGGTATTACAGCACCTTCATGGCGGACACAGAGACAGCCGTGAGGTACTTTGAGAGAGCCGCCCAGAATGGGAGTCGGGATGCGGTCTACAACCTCGGCCTCTTCTACCTCAGTGGCAGCTACCCAGGAAAACCAGGGAAGAACCAGGTAGAGCTTGACCAGAATGTGTAGCATGTTGGACGCATGGTGTCTTCAAGTCTCCAGAATTTTTGTTGTATTTGCAAGAAGAGAAAACATCTGACAATGTCTGTAACACATCTTCAGCAGGTGTGTTTCTCTGTTGTCTGCAGTCTATGGCGTTTGAGCATTTCCTGAACGCATCCCTGAAAGGACACGCCGATGCGTCCGTGGAGGCGGCCTGGTACTACGCTACGGGAATCCTGCAGAGTGTCGACCGGGCTCCGGAGAAAGCCGTCGTGTAAGACATCTGTCTCTCTTGGGGTCTTTTGTTGCCTGGTTTGCAAGTCGAGGAATGGCAAATGGTAGGAGGGGCGCTGCTCACATACACAACGGTGAGGATTCATACACCTTCTGTGGAATTCTGGGTGTCATTTGAGGTCAACAACTTAGCGTTTGAGTGCTCGTCGAGAAATGTTCACCTTGGCTGGAGTTTGACAGGCCACCTGGAGGAGTCACGTGGGTCTCCTCCTCTCCTCCAGCTTGTTAAAGAGGATCTGTGAGCAGAACGGCTACCTGGGCTCCATCCTCAGGAAAGGACTCAACGCTTACCTCCGGGGGTCTCGGTGAGTGAAGCACGGTGTGTTTCTTGAACCGCTGTTCTGAAAAGGTGTTCACAAACTGGGAGCAATAAGCTGTGTCATGCATTTTAGTGACTAGGCCACCTGAAACAAAAAGGTTTGTAACTTTACTAGGTTTCATTAGACAGTCCAAAGAGTCTCTTCCTCTTTATTTTTCTGCTCATGCAGTATTTCTGTGTTTCCTTTTCTTTGCCTGAAGAGAAAAGGCACTCCTGAGTTACCTGCTAGCAGCTGAGACGGGACTGGACTCGGCCCAGAGCAATGCAGCCCACCTGTGTGAGGTAGCAGCTCCAGTGACTGACATCTTCTCAATGGGACCAAATGGACAAGGTTTAATCGCTCTCATGTAGACTGGTCCTTCAGTGACCCAAGTCCATCTAGAGCCCCTCAATGCCTCTGAGCTCCTAGGATCAGCTTTATTGTAGGACGAAGGTCTTTTAGCTCTTCTGCTTGGTCAGCCCCAACTTAGTGGGACAGTGTCATCCTCATGGTGTTGCGAAGATGTGTGTGTGTGTGTGTGTGTGTGTGTGTGTATGTGTATATATATATATATATATATATATATATATATATATATATATATATATATATATAAATTTAATGGCATTTTCTTGTCATCCAGTTTCTAAAAATTCTGGATGGAACAGAGCAAATGCAACCTACTTTTACCCTCTGGGCTGATAAATGGCAGTAAAGAGCACCCAAACAGAACAAGACTGTAGGACCGCCTTAGTTCGACTGGCTTCCACACTGTTTACAGCTCGTTTCTGGTGTTCCTGACTGTCAGTGATCACTAACAGCACAAGCAATGTTACATGTGTTTATGGCATGAATTGGTCAACTATTAGTTCCTGGAGGCAACACTTTTTAGTATATGTGATATTAAAATTTAAACTAATTTAAAATGACTGAAAATAAAAAAGTTTATAAATACTTTCAAAGTATTACTTATTTTTCAGAGCTGTATAAATCATTTCTACGCAGCCTAACAGTGAATAAATGAAGGGAAGTCTATTGATTATCGATAGTGTCTTGGTAATAAAAGTGATTTTGGAGTTATGAATAGATGTCCAGTCCCAGCTGAAGTCAGTGCTCTGCTAAACACACTGTACTGGCCACCTGCCAACTAAGAGTGCAGAGAGTCATTGTGTGTATTCTGGGAATTGTTGATTGGTTCAGTACGAGTGTATATAGTCTCAACTGTCTGTCTGCACCAGGAGCTGGGAGACAGCCAAGGATACGGCTGCGCGTGGCGCTACTACAACCACTCCACCTACAACTACTCTCCTCACTCTTCTGGTGAGTCTCTGCCCGTCTCCTTCACACCTTTACCACTGAGGTGTGCAGTAGCAGTAGCGCCCCTCCATCACTCTCATATGTTCCAGTTCCATTTCCTCTAAATGAGTTCAGCTCAGGGCTCTGCACTATTGGTGGAATACTAGAATTCAAAGAACAAAATTCACCGTGTCCTTGTTTATCGTTCCTGCTTGTCTCCACCTCTCGCCCTGCCTTCCCCTGTACTGCAGTCTTCTTGAAGGTGGGAGACTTCTACTACTACGGCCAACATAATCAGACCCAGAACATTAGCCTGGCAATGTGGATGTATGCCAGGGCAGCCTTTGCAGGTAGCCCCCAGGTGAGTCATCTCTTATGATGAGTACTAGCCCTTAAGAGTGTCTGCCTGTCAAGGCCCAGTGGTGTGCCCCACATCAGTTATCTCTGCAGACCAGAAGCAGCCACGGGGTCAGCGCTTGCTCTGATACCCCCCTGTGGTGATGCTGCTAATGCCAGCGTTACTTCTCTGCTTGCTGAACGATCTTGGGTTTTAATGTTACCCCACTTGTGTCGGGTGACTTTTCCTCTCCCTTCAAGGGAATATTCAACCTGGCAGTAATGTTTGAAGCAGGACACGATATTCCTCAGAAGGTGCAAGAAAAGTTCAGGATTACCAAGCAGGACCAGCTGGACAGGAGTGCGGTTCTGGAGAAACTCTATCAAAGGTAATGAACCCACTGTAATACGCAATATGATTATTTACTGAATATAGGGTCTTGGCTGAAGGGGATGCAGTGGCGCAGTGGGTTTGGCCAGGTCCTGTTCTCTGGTGGGTCTAGGGTTCTAGTCCTGCTTGGGGTGCCTTGTGGCGGACTGGCATCCCATCCTGGGTGTGTCCCCTCCCCCTCTGGCCTTGCACCCTGTGTTGTCGGGTTAGGCTCGGGTTTGCTGTGACCCTGCTCGGGACAAGTGATTTTAGACTGTGGGTGTCGGTCTTGGCTTTTTTTTTTTCTTTTCTCCCTTCTCTCCCCTTTTTTTGTCATTTCCTCAAAGTGCTGAAGAAGTTTGCAGTTCTTTTTTTGTGCATTTCATTAAAGTGAGATTTTCACTAATTGCCACTTAATAGCTGCTCTGATTATTTGTTTCATTGGCTGGGATCCCATGGACTGGAAAAGAGTAATTATTAAAACAGCATCTACAAAGTTAATATACACAAACAGTATTAATTCCAGCTTTCTGAAAGGACCATTAAAGTTGCAGATTAGTAGAAGTTATATATTTTCCATTAGGTGCAAAAAATGTAATGTAACACCTGTATTTGTTTCAAAGATGGTATTTTTTTAATAGTGGTTCAGTATGTAACCAGCTACATAGTAGCATCAGCTGTGTTTGATGCCTCATATTCCAGGGTGATGTTTTCTTGTGCTGTTCAAGAAGGGAAAAAATGTGGAAAGAAAAGCTGCAAAATTAGTCATGGCATGTAAGAAACAGCCGTCTTGGCTGTATGGTCTCGCTGGACTACGGGTTTGAGGTACAACTGGCTGTGAACTGGCACTGGCTGGACTTAATGGGTGAATCTGCAATTCACCAAACCAGGTAAACACAGTGAACCCTGTCAAAGATCAATGCTGGATAGACGGTGTGAGGACAGGGATGGAAGGGAAAGCTCTGTTGTGCTACAGGAACGTAGAGAAAGCACTGCAACAAAAACCACTGAAACTGCTCTCAAACACCATTTTTTTACAGTGATTCTGTCGAAGGTCTGTACCTGAGGAGATGTGACCCTTAGTTCAGGGGATTGGGGCCCCACCGGTGTAAACACCCTGAAAGTTTTCCTGTGGTCAGAATTGTCACTTTGATATTTTATTTGATGCTTGGCTTGGATACATCTCTGACCATTGGATGGTCTTGCATAATGTGGGACATCTGTTAGTGTAGTGGTTAGCGTTACTGCCTTTGAATCCAAAGGTTGCAGGTTTGATCCCCATCTCTGGCTGTAGTACCCTTGAGGAAGGTACTTACCCTCAGTTGCGCCAGTAAAATTATCTAGCTGTGTAAATGGATAAATAATTGTAAGTTGCTTTGGAGGAAAGTGTCAGAGAAATGAATAAATGGGTTGTTCTGTAAAGAGTAAATTGGGTGTGTGTTTTTTTTTTTTGGGGGGGGGGGCTGAGCAAAGTGCGTATAAAAATAAATATTAAATATTTTGTTCAGTCCCTTACTGTACACTGTCCATGTCCACTCCATGTGATTGCTCTGTAAACTCAGGCCGACACCAGCCATGGAGGGCACGTCTAGGAGTGAACCCATCTGTTGTGTTTCTGTGCATGTGAACCTGTACTGTTTCTGCAGGACCAGTTCCAGGTTGTTTCATGGTCCAACAGCAGTGGCTGAATGCTTTCGATGTCGCTCTTGTCTTAGCTGCAGGAGGCTCGAACCTGAGGAGGACTTGTCTCCCTGTTCACTAGCGCTCCTCACCATCCAGCTGAGGTCAGCCTGCTGGAGCTTAACTCACAGCTCCACAAAGTCTCTACTGGTAAGACCATCATCTCTTACAGCACCATTTATCACATGTCCCAGTGACAGCGCTCAAAGGCCAATGGGTGGTGTAGGAGTTGGGATTGAATCCCACCACCTGCTGTAGCACCTTTCACCAGGATACTTATATTGAGCTGATACAGTGAAAAATACCCTGCCATATGAATATGGAAGTCACTGTAGCTTAACATGGCTATGGAGAAAAGTGTGTAAAACAATGTTGAGTACAGTCCACCTGTGGAACAATGGATTTTGGAACAACACATGATGGCCAAAAAAAAAAAAATATGTATTTTGAGGGGAAAAAAAAACACACACACACACACACAAAATATGCATTAAAAACAATGAAAGTTGTATAAATTTGTGCTCAAACATACCTTCCTACTTAACCTGTGTGTAGACAAACTTGCAAAATGCACCTTCAGAAGAGCCACATGTGTAGACCTATCACAGCTCGCGTTACATATCAGCCAATCAGAACAAGCCTCACACGTGAGCCACTCAGTGCCCTCATGTGCACAGGGCCCAGTGGTTATTTACCTACTGAAATCAAGTGAAATCACATCCGTGTGCTGATGCTCCTGTATCAGACCAATGTTCTCTGTGCCTCTCAGGTCTGTGTTATTGGCGTTGCTGCGGTCGTAGCCTTGCTCATCATCTTGACAGAGTGCTCCCCCCTCCGAGTCAACACAGGTACGTGAGGGCGACCCGCTGCCTGCAATGGTGCTTGCTGTGTTGCACACACAGATGGTTTTGAGGGGGATGTTGGTATTCGCTCCCGGATTCGTCTCGCAGCCTCAGGAAGAGGCCTTGTCCCCCCTGTCCCTAGTAAACGTTGTCATTTACACTGTCACCTGACAGCCACCACACCCTGTCCCTTAGAGCATGGCTAGGGGGCTTTTGGAGAGGTGAAGTCAGTCGTGTTTAAACACCTCCTTTGGTGCGGAACAAACCATTTCCACCCAGAAAGGGCCAGCAGGTCACCCAGGTTTGAATCCCACCATCTACTGCAGTACCCTTGCTGTATGAAGGGGTAGAACAGTGTAAGTAGTTCTAGGTGCAAAAGTAACACTGTAAGGAAAGTTGACTGAAGGAACACATTCAGAAGAAGCTGCTTTCATGTCACACCACAGTTCTGTTTAGAGTCAATACTCAGGTACATCTGTTCATTTAGCTGCTGCTGCTTCTCCAAATTTTATTTTATTATTTACCCATTTGTAGCACTGGAGCAAATTTAGGGCAAGTATCTTGCTTAAATATATTACAGCTGGAGGTGAGAATCAAACCAGCAACTTTAGGGTCCAAAGGCAGCAGTTCTAACCACTACGCTATCAGTTTTACTGCATGGAAATAGGAATTATATATTGTTATGTTATGTAGTGCTGGACTCCAGGTCTGGAACACATGTCCAGCTGATGGCTGCTCACTCCTAAGGACTTGAGCAGTGAGAAACCACACACCTCACTCGGAGTGTAAAATCAGGAGTGTGCAGATTATCATGGTGCTGTTTCTGAGGTTGCCTGAGGGTGGCGCTGTTGCCTAACAGATTATGTCCTTGCTGGTGGATGCTGGAGAGCTACTTACGCTGCACAGTTGTCACATGAACATGTTATTTGTGTTGCCACAGCAGCTACTGGGCACCATGGAGACAACAGGAGTAGCACTGATTCTGTGAACCGTGCCTGGGCTCAGGGGGCAGGGACACCGGCTGCCGCTCAAGAGGTGACCAATGGCAATGGTTGGATGGGCGTGGCCATGTGGAGTGTGCACGAGCGTGATGTGCAGCGAGTCGCCGACTGGGCCTGGTCCGTTTTGGGGACCTGTCTGTGTGCCATGGGGTCCATCCTGCTCTCGCAAATGTTGTGACAATAAACCAGGGGGGTTGGGGGATCCAGCAGGAGAAGGGGGTGGAGAAAAGAACTGGCTTACATTTTTCCTGACTTTATGTAAACCACTTCCGAAGTTCACACCGTTCGGCAGGAGAAGTAAAATTGAGAAGTCCTTTGGCGTGTGTGAGAATGAGTGCAGGAAATTTATACGTATACAAATTTATAAATTAATAGTAATCAATACACCCCCAAGCCATAACTACTTGTCCTAATGCAGGACAAGGTGCTCTAAAGTCTGTATCAGAAGCATAGGGTGTGGGGCAGGGTACGACCTGAAGGCGACACCAGTCCGTCATGGGGGAACTATATACGCGCGCACACATACACCATACAGATTATACGTATAATGTATTTACTGTATAATACTGCACTGCATGTTGTTATAGTAATATGTTTAAATAACACCAGCTGTTAATATGTGATCATAGCATAATTTTTAAGATTGTGCTCCATGGACACCTGTTGTGTTTTTAACAAACTCCCTTTATGGATATTTATAGTACAGTAGTGCCATAAGGGGTTCCTCCAGTGGTGGGGTAATAAGTGTGAGCATGTGACACTTCATAAATGCTCACATAATCTGGTATTGGTCATTCTCTTATTTCCCCTCCTTTCTCTGACTTCTGCCTTCCTTCCAACTGTTTCTAATGATGGGTGGTGAAATACTGTACTGTATTACTGTCAGCATGTAGTAAACACAGACCACTGCACACCAAACACTACCATATGTGTTCCAAATAAAAAAATGTATTTCTGGCATTATCATTTATGATTAAAAAAAATATAAATTCCATGTCTTCTCCATTGGCACAGGCAGAAAATCTCTTTACGTTGTTTTATACTCTTTTCAACTGCAGTTCAGCTGGTAATTTTTTTTAACCACTCTAGTGAAGTCATTATTAAATAATTTTATACCTAATTGAATGTTCTTGGTTTTATTGATGGAAACCTGCATGAGTTGTCAGGATATCTTAACTTCAAAGGTAAATAATAATATTTGGATAATGGGCCAATGGGAAAATGTTAAACTGACATTAAACAGTGTAAAATAAATTACTTATATAGTTTATTTTAGATATGAATATACTGTATCATTTCATGACTCTGCATGTCCATGAATGAATGCATATATGCAGACTGTATTTAACAATAATGATGTAATTGTGAAATATGAAGGGAAGGCAATGCAAAATACCATATTCTGAAGTGTTGTATAAATGCAGGAAAAGTATACAGTACTATATAATATAGTAGAATATGCTCAAAATACATTTTTCCAGTGGTACGTTATCAAATAAACATTTATCACTGTTACTTGTATAACATGACACATTTTCTTTTATTGGCACCAGGTAGACTAACAGTGACAGGGTGCAGCACATTTTCTGGTCAAGTCATAAAGAGTAATACATTTACATTTATTCATTTAGCAGACACTTTTCTTCAAAGTGACGTACATCTCGTAATAATGCATTTCACAGTCATGTTACTGCAATGAGTAGCTACAGTTGACGCTGAACCGCCGCAGGACTTTGTGTTTTCATACATCTGTTTATGGATGAACTATTCCTTATATTTAAATGCTTCTAAAATATACAGAAGTACAAATACTTACGAAAGATGTTAAAATGTACCGTCTCAGTGCAAAGTATTTTGGCGAGTCCACCTGACACTCTGGTCTGTAGACAATGTACATTTTATTGCTAAACGCCTGATCAGGGAGTAGAGCTAGAACAGAGTGTGTGGAACGGAAAGCAGACAAAATGCACACAAATTACATAGGAAAGATGAGTGATTTAACTACTTCCGGGGTTAAGGGTAAGACGCAGAAGGCACGTTCACTCTTTGAGGAAGAACTCAAGTTTGACAGCTGAACTTGTGTACATGGTAAAACTGAACCGTTACAGAAGAACGGAGGAAACATTATATGCAAATAAAAAACAGGATCGTGTTGGAAAATGAGCAGTTGTATACATAACAAGCACTTGTTGGTTGTGCAGAAGTATCACTCCTTGCTCTCTCATCACACAACTCACTGAATGCCTTTATTACCACATTATTACCATGTGGCAAACAAGTTGATCAGCACTGCACCACCTGAGTAGGTTGACAAAAGCGTTTTCTCCACAGCTTTGCTCCTTTTCCACTCGGGCAGCGTCTTACCCCTGAATGGTGCGTGAAATCAGCAGATGTGGTCATCAAGCAGTTAATGTCGGAAGAAGCTGCTGGGAATCCTGGAGCGAGAGAGGGAATCGGAGGAAGTGTCACACTAAGGATGGTATGACTCTGCGGTTACATGTTGTATTGTGAGATGAGCTCATGGCAACCTGAAGAGCATCTGCTCATTAAAGCAGCGCATGCTGCCATTGGGAGAACGGGAGGCACTGCGTTCTGTGCTCAGCGTCCTGCCGGGGGGTGGAGTTTCCCTCTGGGCCCCAAAGAATAGCCCAGGTAGTACGTCTTGCTCTCTGGGAGTTTGTAATAGCTGATTGATTAACTTGTAGCGTCACGCTTCCCAATAAAGTCACCAGGAATGTTGCAACTGCACCGCATCTGCGTGGCTTTGGTCGCTCTAGGAGAAGGATGCTGAGTGCAGGAGAGGCTGCTGAAGAAGAGGATGGAAGTATAGGAATGAAAAGGAATGAGGCCTTTCATGGTTCAGAATTTTTCAGCAATGGATACAGTTATAGTCGAAAGGCAAAATGATCTGCGTGCTTCCAGTAATTTCCCTTTCTTTGTTCCGACAACTTGTAAATGTTCCGAACGCGTTCTACATCTCATCCAGAGGCTCCCGAGTTTGTCCGTAGCAACCATGTGACACGAACCTGGACCATCCAGGCCTTGGGTTTAGGGTAGAACCGAGGAATTGCGTGGGGGAGGGGCAGGTGGGTCATGAAAGGTCCGAAGGTCCCAGCGGAAACGACGCTTTGCGGGGACTGGTGTGATAGCTGCTGATACCAAGACCCATAAATACAACTGGAACCACACACCCTCTGTACCAATAACGTGAGGTCTGCGCAGGCGCTCTGGTAATCAGTGCCCGAAAAACTGTAAAACTTCATTCTTTCGCTTCCTGGACCAGTTAACTTGATTGGAACCCAAACCCTAACCCTAGCTCAAACCCCTAACAATACCAAATACAAGCAGTCACTCCCAATTCCTCCGAAACTCTCCCAGTAACTGATGCTGGTCAATGGGACGCACACGCTCTCCTGGACGAGCTGCACGTTCTTTTGGCTACACTGGCCATGCGCTCAGCTGGCTGGATGACTAAGCTCCATCTGAGCTGCCTAACGGCCCCTCGTGAACATCTAACCACAGAGACATGAGATGGATGAGTGTCGTGCCTAAGAGCAGGGTTGCCCAACCTGCAGGGGTGCAGCGGCCTTTGGAGTTTCTTCATAACTCCCACTCCGTCATGAGGATGACATGAAGGTCAAAAATAACCGGCCGTAAGCCTTGCTGCACTTTTATTGTTTAAAGAGCTATAAAATCTAATCTGTCACTGAATGCGTGGTTATTTTGGCACCGAAGGGTCTCTGGTTCTCAGTCACTCCCCCAATTGACTAATGTGGTCCGCCGCTACTGGTGTTTCACAGCACTGCAATGATCTGAGTCCAGATAAAACTGCACTGGATCAACCTTTGAGCAACTTATGAGGCCTCGGGTCGTTCCGTACTCAGCCGTTTACTACGGATGTATGATGTGTGCTGTTCGTTCGCAAGTCCTGCCTGATAAATGGCTGTTTCATATCTGCCAGTTACATAAGTAAGTAATCTTTATGAATTAGACACTTCAACACTGGCAACGTGTAAAATACATTTTAATATTTCCTTTATGCAGAGCCTTAACAAAGCTGTCATTTCGTAGTTACAAATGCTGAAAAATAGACATTTAAATAAATTCTTTTGACAGAGAAAGACAGGATGAAGAAACAGAAAACAAGCAGCACAGTAATACCTAGAACAAGTACAAGAACTACATGAAAAGTCCCGATTTTTCTGTTCTGTTTCTTCTGAAGTTTTACTTAAATATTGAAAGTCCATTACAGATGAAATATATCATTATTCATGCATGTGTGGATGATAACAGCAGAAAATGACTATTTATAAGCAGCATGAGAAATGTTAATGGGATCGCGTGGCCTCGCTGTGCAGTGCTGTTGTGCACATGGTTACGCACTTTGTACCATGCTGTTGCCAGTGTCCTTGTGGCCCTTCCAGGGCCCCGTAGCTCTGCTGCAGAGGCGGTTTTTTCCACTGAATGTTCAGGACTTTCTGCGATTTCGAGTCTGAGCGTGGGCTCATTAAAAACGTTCAGCTCGCACGTCCTCCTGTCTGCCTGCAGTTGCAGAGTCGCCGTTTGGCTCGGGTTCCATCTCGCCGTCCCAGGAAAGGGCCGGGTTGCTGTGCATCTCCAGCTCACCGTTGGCCCTTCCTGTGGTCCTGCACAGGGAGCTGTGGTTTCTCTTCTCCTCCTTCTGGCTGCTTTTGCAGCACGTACAGCAGCAACAGCAACGCCTGGAGCAGAAGGCAGTCATCGCAGTGACCATGCGGTCCATGGGTGACAGCGAATGCATCCAGTGTGGCAGGAAGTTCCAGGTGCGCAGCACGGGTGGGAGCCACCGAGGACGGTGGGACTGAAGGATGTTGACGATGATGACCAAGATCACCAGGACCAGGATGGGCACGCCCACACCCGCCAGGACCTGCCAGCCAGCCAGGGAGAGGCCAAAGACGACCAGCGGCAGGACCAGGAAGCAGAGGATGAGGTAGAACACTGCGAACCAGCGGTACTTGGCGGTGCGGTTGCCCAGAGCCTTGGCCAGGCGGATGGGGACTCGCATGAAGGGGATAGGGTACCAGATGATGATGCCAGCGATGTTGAAGAAGAAGTGGCAGAAGGCGATCTGAGCAAAGAAGCACATGTTCACATGAGGTGAACCAGAAGACAGAGATGCATTTGTTCATTTAGCTGATGCTTTTCTCCAAAAGTGAATACTATGTACTTGTACTGAGCCCACAGTTGTTCGTCAAACTACCTTACAATGCCAGATACACTAATAAGTACAAGGAGTTATTTCTCTGTCAATCAGTGAAATACACTCCCTCACATACATACACACTCACGCAGTGGGATGTTTGGAATGACCAGTTCATTCAGGAACACGTCTCTGTACTGTAGGAAGAAACCTACACATGAAAACTGAAGCACTCCACACATACTGAATGGGTTTGAACCCATGTCCCAATGCACCACCCAGGTGCTGTGAGACAACAGCACTACTACCTGTGCCACTGTACATACATAAACATGAAGACTCTCTCTTCCCAATCGTTCCAAGGCTGCAGCAGAAACCCACCTGCAAAGAGTTGCCCAATGTCTCCGGAGGACTGGCCATGGCAGCCAAAATGGCTGTGGTTGTGGTGCCGATGTTCGATCCTAGGGTCAGTGGATATGCCCTCTCGATGGTAATGACGCCAATTCCTGTGCAGAGTAACAGAACCCAGTGTCACAAACATGTCTGCGATAGACTGGCATCCAGTCCAGTCCCCTCAGCCTTGAGTAGTGATTTCCAGGTAGGCTCTGGACCCCTGCAACCCTGACTAGGAGAAGCAGTTAATGATAATGGCGAGATGGCCGGATCAGAAACTTGTGGCCATATTTGACACAGCGCTCGCTTGGGCCCATGCACAGGTGGCTCACCGACAAGTGGAGTAATGGCGGAGGTGAAGACCGAGCTGCTCTGCACGATGAAGGTCATTCCTGCCCCGACGACGATGGCCAGGTAGCCGGTCACCCATCCGAAGGGGAAAGGAAAGTCTGTGTGGAGGAGAGAACAGAGCCTCACTCATTAAGATGGGTCACGTTCAACTGCTGTATTTGGTGCAGAAGAGGGTTGTTGTGGAAGCCACATATGGAAACCCTTGGGAGCTGTTGGGGCATCGACAGCCCTTATCGTTGCGATCGTCATCAGTCAGTCATCAGTAATCACTGTTACTGCTGACCACTGTCCCTCTCACTGGACACAAGGTTGGCAACATATTTGGCAGATTTCACATGCCCAGTGGCACTAGATGGGGTGAGTTGGAACTGTAAATCAGACAACAATGCCATAAAGAAACGCCAAACTCTTTTGTGCCACGATGCCATATTCAGTGCAATTTCCTCCAAGATCAATTAAGTTTTTATCTATTCGTCAATGCAACATAAAGATAATAGTAATTTTTGTGGAAACCCTTATATTAGCTTTTCCAGCCCGATAAACCCTCAGAAAGATATTATTCCCTTGTCCTTTTGTGGATTATTGAAAATTCGTTATTTGTAGTAGATTAAACTCTGAATAAAGTGGTTCAAATACATTTAGTTTACCTTTGACCAAGGAATTTATACCACATTAATTTTCTGCTTCACCTGCTACAATCAAAATCTGGACTCAGACCTTTTCGCTGACTTGACCTCTGGACAAATATCTCTGACAACATCAGTGCAAGAACCTGGAACCTGTGATGAATATGTGTTGAGGACAAAGGCATAAGGGGCAGTATCTCACAGTGGGCATATTTCCCACAGCAAGTGTGCTCTGGCTGCGTCTGCCCGGCTTTAGTTTGTAAGATGTATCTGCAGTCTTCACTCAACACAAGGACATGCTCTCCGGTGCTGAGCAGCAATCTCCAGGAAGGAAGGACCGCATGCTTGGTGGACAACAGTTAAGACTTCTATCTATAGAGCTCTGTTACATACCTCTACATAGTCTGTCTAGGTGGCATTGAGGATCCTGAGCTAATGACTGAACACCAGTGGGCCTGTCCAAATGATTGCCTCTGTACTTGTGCAAAAAAAAAAAAAAAAAAAAAATCAAACACCTGTTCATTGATCTAATGACCTTCTGAGCCCATAATCAACCAACCCCTGTGATAAGAAGTACTTGTCTCCTTGGTTGCAATAAAGTACCTGCTGCCCTGATAAAATGTCTAATAATAACTGTGTTCTGGTCTGTTTAAATACCAGTCTTGCAGAGTCTATGGTCAAAGAGTTGCTTACCTGTATTGAGGATCTTCTTGATGACTATGGCCACCTGGCCCTTCAGCATGGAGTTGAGCAGCTTGACGATGAGGATGAGGCATGTGCACAAGATAAGCAAGGAGAGCACCAGCAGGATGAGGCCCACGGCCAAGTCTGGCAGGGTGGTGTTGGCAAAGATATGTTTGCCTGAGAGAGGAACCAGACGGCATGGTCAGTAGTAGCATGCCACATACCGTTGTGTCCTACAAAGCACTGAAAGTGTGGATAGTAAAGAAGAGGACAACCAGCAACTAGATGTCTGAACTCAATCACAGTGACAATGGATACACTATTTTATCACTAAGGGCTCAAGTGGAGGGTCCTTCAAGATGTGGGCAAGAGTTGACATCTGCTCAATGGCACTCAACTACAGGATGCCCAAAGCAACTTTCTCACATACAGCTTTATTTTACGGCACCTGAACAGGCACCGTGTTGCCTCAGAACTCCGTGGTTGTGGATTCCATAATGAATGAATATAATTTACATGTTAGAAAAGGTTTCCACAATGCGCCTATAATTTTTCTCAAAGGATAGAAACGCTTTAGCGGAAGCCGATGCAAACCTTATGTAGAATCAGAATGTGTGAGTGGAAAATGCGTGGTACAAGGGAGGAGACTGAGGCTGAAAGCTGGGACTGATTTCCCCAGAGTTAATCCAAGGTGTGCTCAACTGTCTGCTGATAGCAAAGGGCCCTTTGTTGACTGGTCCCACACCTGCCTGCTAACTCTCAGGTGGTCGCTGGACGAGGAAGAATAGGCCCCTTGAAGAGGCAGCGGGGAATGAGGGACAAAGGGAGGGGGCTTTTTATTTAGTGCTCAGTGGACTTGAAAGAGAGCCATTGTTCCACAAATGGGAAGCCAAGACTCCGCTCTTGGGTTGCACTCTGGCTCCACCTCCAATTGATCTCAGGTGTCAGCTGACCATGAATGCATTCCTAACTGCTGTCCTTGTCCTACAGATAGCCCATGCACTGACGCTATAGCAGTGTGGGAGGACGTGGTGCCTGGGTCTCAGGAGGATACTTTCTACAAAAAGTGCCGTGTAAAAGAACTGTTGGATAAATAAGTTCTCTGGAAAAGCAATCCTCCCAAGAAAGGAGGCAAACACTGTAAATTGCTCAGGTTAAACTTGTCCCAGGTGAGTGACTTTGACCCATGGGCTCAGGATCAGAGCAGAAGTCACTGTCTGTTCCCATCAGAGTTGGACACCTACATCTCTCCAGGTTGATCTTCTTGGTAACGTTCATCAGCGTCCACGTCACATTGCCGTCCGTCCAGCAGAACTCGATGGAGGTACAGTTGTCCTGACCCGGAACGGTCACGTTCTGCAAGGTCTGAAACACCATGTAAACTTTATTTAAAAAAAAAAAAAAAAAAACATGGAGGCAACACAAGAATGACATTGATAACTATGTAGAGTCATCATTGTGTGTTGCTGTGGAGGGAGTGTTGGCTAAATGAGTAAATGTAAAAGTACTCAAAAAAGTCTGATATAAAATGATCAACACAAATCATTAATTAGGAATTAATGAACCCTAGAGGTTGGACACATACTCTGGTCTTCAGAGATGAACCCTCTCCTGAGAGTTATTGATTATTACTATTTATGGTGATCATAAATCAATAAAATGCCGAAAGAAAATGCTGCACTTTTCAAGGCTGTTAAATGTTAACTTTGAGACACACCAAGCGCAAACACACTTCTCGTAGATGTGGCGACGTGTGCTCTTTCGGCTTTATGGTTCAGCTGGACTGAAGAACCCAGAAAGTATCTGTTGGAGTATCTTTCAGCCGCAGTCATTGGCTTAATACAACCGCTGGCATTGGTTGTTTACTTTGACAGTCACTGGTTGATTAATGGGGCAAGTCTAACAGTCACTCCACTTGGCCAAATACAACTAACACATGCTGATTGGGCTGAAAAAGACAAGCCTTTAAAGTTTCTGATTGGCTGAATAAAACCAGTCGTTGTTACACCGACACTCATTGGTTGATTTAGCGGGAAAGCTGAATTGGCTCACTTTTCTTGGTAACACTGACATTGATGAGTTTACCATGGTAAATGCTCTTCTTTTTTCTGTTAGTTTACCGGGACAATTGCTACCATCAAACTTATTTGTTGAACGAAGTCACGCCAATTGGTTGGTTTAAGAGGGGACGCCTTTCGGTCACGCTTATCGGCTGAATACAGACGCTGCCGCCGGTCGGTTGACCAGGTCGTTCCTACAGTCACACTTATTTGTCTAAACAGCCACGTTCATTAGTCGCCATAATGTAACACTCTTGAGAGTCTCTCTCATTGGTCAAGCACACCCACACTCATGGGCTGAATGCAGCCTCCATCATTGGTTGGTTATACTGTCAGTCATTCATTGGTTTGCCAAGTAGACCCATGCAGCTCTCGTTCAGACGTTCCCTTACCGTCGTGGTATTTGTTTTACACCAGACCTTGATCAGGCTCTTGTTTTTCGCAGCTGGGTCTCCGGTGGCAATATCACTGATGACAGATTTGTCCAGCTGTGAGACAGATACCCCAAAATTTCCTTTAAATGCCACTACACTCACATAAAAAGGAGGGTCAGTGCTGAGTGAAATTCTGTAGGTTTAAAAATCCCAACACTGGCTCTGTCTGTTGGTAAAGGTATTGAAATCAGTCCACATTCAGCTGCATATATGACGTTCTTCTTAAATGGAAATATTGGTGAGGATAAAAACTGAATAGAATGATACACAAAAGGGTCAGAGCAATGAGTGAGCAGTGTCTATAAGTGTTGCCTTACAGTCTGAAGGTCCTGGGTTCAGATCCTATTTCTGTTGGTAGGTTGAAACAGGGTACTGAAGCTGAACTGATACAGTAAAAATACCGTGCTGTGTATGTATATATCAATAGAGGTTAGTTACAGGTTCTCTTTGTGCTGGTGCAGCAGGCAGTGCGGGTGGCCCACAACCTGTCACCTTTGTTCACACGTGCTTCAAATCCAGCTCAGTGTGTGTGGACTTTGTGTTGCACTGCTGTGATGTATTGAAGTGTGAATGACTGTAAGCTGTTCACTGTACTGTATCTAACGCCGTAAGTCACCTTGGAGTCCAGGTGTCCCGTAAGCACTAGTTAATGATCGTTGTATGTTGCTCTGGAGAAAAGTGTGGATGGATGTAAATGTCAATGTTCCCTACTGGAGGAGCTCCAGGCCGACCTGGATGATGGAATCGGTGAGCGGGTCAGTGATGACGTTGAGCAGGTCGGGCGCATTTTCGCCACTCTCGATGTGGAAGGAGTCGATGAGAAGCTTGGTAAGTTTATAGAGGAAGCCCGAGGCCACCTCCAGGGGCAGCAGGATGATGACCGACAGCCAGTTGAAGAAATCGTGCACGGTGGCACCCCCAAAGGCCCTGGACGTGGTGGGAGGGGGTGGAGAAAATGCGTTTAGACCCTAAAAACATCCTTTGGACGATCTTGATGTCCTGAGCCAAATATCCAAGAGAATCAACTTCAATACTACACCTCAACTTTACTGGGAAGTGGCTAGACTTTCTTAAGATAACGAGCGTTTCAGTGTAGTTATAATACAGCGGACAGAACGGTATCCCAGAGAGGGAACACACCAGTACACACCTGCGAAACTCATTTCTGTCTCCCGCCTGCATCATTGCCACAATGGTGTTGGTGACCGACGTCCCGATGTTGGTTCCCATGATGATCGGCACAGCGTACTTGACCTGCAGCACTGGTGCACACAGAGAAGAGATATCAGAGTGAACACTTTGTCTATCGCACAGGGGAGATGGATGAACAGCCTTACAGACACATCTCGGCACTCACGCCTTGTCTGAAAAGCTTGACACAGCTGACGCTAGTACAAATACACATGCTGCTTACATCGTGAATTATCAAGATACAAATATTTTCCAGCTTATTTACTTTTAACTGCATTTTGTTCAACAACAAATTTGCTAAAATTTCTGTTTTGAGCAAGGGCGTGACCTGTGTTTACACAACCAACATATATATGGCAAGAAAGAGGACCCAGACAGATGAGGAGTATGGAACTTCCGTAATCCAGCTCATTATGGGAGGTTATTTGTGGTGTTTCCGAGTGTTGGAGGCCAGTAACAAGTTGAGGAACGTTGCATGTGTTTATGGGATGAACTGCTCAGCAAATGGCATTAAACAGGAGTCACTATAATGAGACCGCTGGGTTTGAAAGCACCGCATCATCCTGGAAAACGTCTCCTGTGGACAGCACATCCCAGTAATGTCTCAAGCATCTCAGCCCAGATTCACCAACCACACTATAAGTTTTCATTTTTATGTGGCTCGGCGTTATTAAGTCTGTCAAATTAAAAGAGTGACTTTGCGTTTGTGGACTGAAGAGATGAGGCCAGTTGTGTTTGCAAACGAAGGAGACGGTGTGGCAGCGCTAGTGCTTTATCTGGTACAAATGGGTGTGTGTGAGAACTTTAAAGGTGAGAGTATTCACTATTAGTCTCCAGTGCAATGGTTTAGTATAATGATTAGTAACAAATACACGCACACGGACTGAAACCACTTGTCCCAACTGGGGTCGCGGCAAACTGGAGCCTAACCCGGCAACACAGGGCCCAAGGCTGGAGAGGGAGGGGACACACCCAGGACAGGATGCCAGGCCATCACTAGGCACACCAAGCGGGACACGAACCCCAGACCTACCAGAGAACGGGACTTGGCCAAACCCGCTGCAGCACCGCAGCACCGCACCCCCCTCAGTAACAAATAAAACTTCTTAAACATTTCAGTGTGTTGGTGAGCTCATGTGCTTTTTGGAAGCTGGACAAAGACTGCCGGGGATGGAGAGCACTCTGATGTACACTGTACTTTGATTAAATGTACACCTTCCAAGAAAAAAAATGTACTAGTGATCTTACAAGACATGGCCTGTTTGTAATGTGTTTCTAAAAGGGATTTAATTCTCATTACAGGGTTGTTGGTGTTAGCAGTGGGATATAAACCTATAACTGGAAATCAAATGGATGAGAAGTAAATGAGGCAAGTCTTCACTAAAGCAGTCAAGAGCAATGTGGAATAAGACCAATGTGTGACGGCTCTGCACACTGGAGGGGGGAGGCTGGAGCAGCAATCCAACGAGTGTCGTGCAAAAGCAATTTTTATGCTGATGGGGTTCTAGTCACTGCCTTTTGTATAAGGAATCAGCGTTAAAGTCTCACCACTACCATACATTCTTACCACCAAGCACAGCTGCCAGCAGGGGCCACATACTCTCTCAGTACCACTTAGCCTTCTATTACTGTATATACTGTACTCTGACTCTATTGCTGTCATTTGTGTTATTATATATGCTCTGTATGCCTGCAGGACATGTATGTGTGTGTTTAAGTGGGTGTTTAAGGACATGTGAATGGAGGCTGCACTTACGGCCAGAAGACACCATGCTGACTACGATGGATGAGGAGGTACTCGAGCTTTGAACCAGCACGGTGACCATGAGGCCGATCACCAGGCCGGCCACTGGGTTCGACAGCACCGCGTTATCCTTGAAGATGTCTCCTGCGGCTTTTCCTGCGGACACCACATCCCAGCAATGTCTGCTCAAGCATCTCGGCTCACATTCACCAAGCACACCGACAGACAACGCACATGGATCTCTCTGAAAACTGGGGCATGTCGGAAGGGAACTCATCGCTGCTCTGCCTCGACCTCGTGGTGCTCCACAGCGAGGCGTGAGGGTGCAAATAAGTTTACCTCCGACGAGTTGGAAGGCTGAGCTCAGGATGTCCAGGGAGCACACAAACAAGTAGAGGAGCCCCAGCAGTACGATGAACTTCCCAATGGCCATCAGCACCCGGAGCACCTTGCCTTTGGTGTCCAGTTCTGTGGGATCAGGACAAGGGCAGTCAGAGAGGCAGGTGCTCAACGGCCACAAGCTCATCTTCCATGATCTGAGGGAGGACGACTGCTGGCCTTCATCACCCCCGTACGTTTCCTACTTTAACTGAACACTGTGTCTAAGTACATATTGACTTATTCATTGTCACCCAGACATTTTGCTGATACTTGTTAGCAGCTTCCAATGATTTACCCACTGATGTTGCTGAGTCACTTTTCACTGGAGTGATCCAGAGCGAGTACCTTGCTTCAGAGTACAGCAGTAGTTTTCAAGTCCAAAGGCAAACTGCTCCTCTAGGCAGGCAGCTCATCAGCTCACCTGACCACTTGACCCCTGTGTCCTGCAGTTCTGGGATATCCCACGGGTCATCTTCCTCTACATCTTGCTTGTCGTCCATAAGGTCCATGGTGGAGACGGCCGGGAGGACGGTCGAGCCCTTTTCCAGAGCGTCGCTTTTGTCTGCCAGGGGTCAAGGTGGGGGAAGGAGGGAGAGAGAGACCCGGAGGTTAGAAGTCACGGCCGAGTCAAGAGCGGCACGTCTCGGCCGTTTGCGGGAGGAACCTACCGGGAAGTTCCGCGGGGCTCTTGGAGCCGTCCCCTATTTCGGGCCGAGGCATTTTCTGGGAAAAGAGAATCACGTACATCACTGTTCACGCTGCAGGATCATGTAGGGACAACAGAAGTTCTCACGGGAAGCTGAAAGATTGGTGAAACACCCATCGCTTTATATGAGAAATGCACTTATCCAATGGGAGAGAATGACTGATTCAGTTTGAACGGAGAAAACGGCACGGCAGCGCGGTGAAGAACTGGGCCGAAATTCTGACTGCACAAATTCAGTTTGTTTCTTCTGAGGCCCACATGTGAAACCTTACAATGATTCCTCGCTCGTGTCCAGCTGCGTAGAGCAGGTTTCAATGAAGGAACTGATGCTTCCTTAAAGCACTGTTCTGACTGAAGGCCCCTGTGTGTGCCGCCGTGTGTGTGTGTGTGTGTGTGTGTGTCTCACTAGTTGCTGCAGAATGAAAAACAGCAGGTGGCTTTTTACTCAGAGCCACAGCCCGAGTTTCCCCAACAGTCAGCCCACGAGACTTTTTTGAATCATCTCAGTGGAGTCGATGAGCAGTTCAAACATCTCAGCCTCCGACACAAGAGCTCAGTGATTGTACTTCTACGTGAAATGAAGGGAAAGCAAATTCGGACACGGACAGTAATACGCTTGGTGTGCTAATGTTTCAGTGCCTGTTTCACAAACTATTTCTTGAAATTAGAAGGAAATATGTTATAAGAAAATATTTGTGAAAGTTTACATAAGATGTACAGTGTAGCACAATCACATCTCCTGTCGCTCAGATATGGAATGTTCTGATACTGCAGCTCAAGTGCGTGCACACACACATATATATACATACACCTACACGCGGACATGACATTTACTTTTATTCATGTAGCAGAAACAGAAACTTTGCTCCAAAGCAACGTCCATCTCAGAAAAATACGAGTTCGTTACATCAACAGAGATGCTGAGACGCAAACGCGTGATTCTAAAGTGCAGTTAGTTTGTTCTTTCCACCATATGAACCGGTGTTCACCACACGAGTAGCTCCGCAAAACTTTATCCGTTACTTAACAGCTCTAATCAACATTACTGAGCGTAAACACACACATGAACGTGCAGCTAAGAGATGATGGGAGAATGACTGTTCTGAACATAAAAACGATAAACATTCACATGACACAAGATGCTTCGTAAAGGTTTATCCATTACTCCACAATCCGTACCGACATACACACGGTATCAGTGACTAACCCTCCTACTGGTGTAGAAGAGAACTACTGGAATTTATGGAAACGGAACTCACCTGTAAGGTCTGAGAGACAAGTAGCAAGAAGCGGTGTAAAAGTGGTGTAAATGTACTCCTTGGAAGCGAACAGACAAGCTATTAGCTGAATGTCTTGCTGCTTGTGAGACTCAAGGTTTTATAGGCCTCACATGGGGGGGGGGGGGGGTGTGTGGGGGGAGGCTGAACCTTTGGCTGCTCAAGGTTCCTCAAAGGAGAGAGGGATGGGGGGGGGCAGAACAGGTACACTGACACATATTACATAATAATACTGCATTCCAACTGACTGTAATAGTCTTTAATATTAGGCAGTAGGCAGGATAAATTCTATGTTTTAAGTCTAGGTATATTACATATAACCATTCAATGTATTTATTCAATTTATTTTTATAGAGCACTTCTCACACAGTGGCACAGAGAGCTTGAAGAAAGGCATTCTGATTATTATTATTATTATTATTAGTAGGAGTAGAATAAGAATGTCGTAGTAACTAAACCGTATTTATGTGCAGTTTTTAAACAGTGTTAGATGTTCGCTTGGTTAAAGACTCCAGTAACATAATAAGCAGCAAAGCGATGCTTTTCCCCCGGTTTTGACTGATAACACCGATTTACCTTGTTCAGCTGTCCCTGCAAACCTTTGAAATGAGCTCGTGGAGCTCAGTGCTGCCGATTAAACGGGAATGAAGACGCTTGTGGGGATTAAGATCGTCGAAACGTATAGATTCTGCACTGTGAAAACTGGCAGCATTTCATTCCACATTGAGCCCCGAAAGTGGATGATATGTGTTATTATGATATGTGTTAATATTTTAGTTACTCTGCAATCGAGCGTGGGTGTTATAAAACAAAGTAATTAACTGAGGTAAAATGCAACATAGTTTTTACAACATTCTCAGCTGCAAAAAAGAAAAAGGATCACGTATATTACCGGAATCACAGTAAAAACAGTGTGTGCCTGCGGTGGTGTGTTAGGTGGAGCCCGAGGCCAGGGTGACTCCACAGAGTGTGTGCGATAAAGGAGCCACAGTGTGTTTTTTACAGTGCGCCTCTGCTCCCCGCGGGCTGTAAAAGTAAAGTCGTACCGAGACCCGGGATGTGTGCGTTCTCGCACCGCTGGGAGGACCTCCGCCGTTAACGCAGTTCTAGAAAAAAAGGCACTTGAGCAAGTGTGCGGCAGGGATTCAATCCTGCATCTAACCGCTGCGCCACCTGCTGGCCCCTAAACCATCGTGGTGTGGAAATGCTGCGTCGGAGCCTTCTGGGCCCGTTAGTGTCCCGGTTTGTCCCGGTTTAATAACCAGTTCTAACTCTAGGTGGTGTGTGTGTGCGTGTGCATTTTATTTCATTTATGATGCACGCACTTGCAAAGCGCACACGCAGTTCAGGAGCTGCGGCCGGGAGAATGAGGGCCACCGCTCGAACCTGAGCGAGTGGGACATATTTCATTAAGAGCTCACTAGACGCACCGGTACCTGCTGGAAAATGAGCGTCGGGCGGAAAGCGCTCAGGGCGCACGTTCCCTGCGGAGGACAGAGGGCGAAGGTCGTCAGAGCGGGCCCCTCGGGCGCTCGCTGGAACCCGGCCTCCGTCACGGGGGGACAAAGTGTAAAACACAGCGTTGCCCGCAAACGCAGGGAAATACAAACAGACCCTGCAGTGTGTCGGAGTGACAGAGCTGTGTGTCACATTAGGTCATTGAGCTGACACTCTTCTCCAAAGGACCTTAGAGTGTTGAGCTACTCTCAGTTATTCAGAGTAAGTACTTTACTCAAGGCTACTAGAGCCAGAGGTGAGGCTCAAACCCACAACCTTTGGGTCCAAGGGCAGCAGCTCTAAGCTCTACAGCACAATCAGAGAACAAGGCGGAAGTTCACTCCATCAGCGGGAGGGACTTGAACGTCGACACGTGATTGCAGAGCACGATGAATACGTCACATAGCACGGTAAAAAGCAGGGTACGTTACACAAGTACCGGTATGCAGGCTTTTCACTTATTCAACTGAAAATTACTAGAAATCGTTAAGAAAATGTAAAAATGCTACATTTTGACATGATACACATTTAAAATGAAATGACACACATTTACTGGGCACTTACACCGTGAGGGAGGGACGTGAGGGACGCAGGATGCGCTCATAATACGCAAAGTTGAACATTAATCGTTGCAAAGAATGTTACGTTCTGGTGCGTTGCTGTTGCTGCTCTGGAAGCTTCCGTCATTGTTTACAGGGGCCCAGCTGTCACTGACCCTTCATCCTGCCAATCATCTTCATCGATGACATCGACACAAACCTCCCAGCCAATGAGCATCAAGGCAGAGAAAGAATTTGAAACAAGTGGCGTTTTGGGTGTTTTGCTGAATGTTGTGAATTTTGAGCCTTCGCCGACTTTGCTGTGTGTTTCGGTTCTTGTGTTTGCTTTGCCTCACTGTGTTTGTACCTGAAAAACACGCAGAAAAGCACACTTCTCCCTGTTCACGCCTCATAGGTGCACTTGGGGAGAGCGGACAGGTAAAGGTGACGTGACGCACACCTGTTTGGGGAGTCTGGACCGCACCGGGTTGGGGTGAGTGTCAACACACTAGTGCGTTTGGGTCGTTCCGGTGTCCCCTGACGCTGAAGCCCCTCCTCTGTCTCTCTCTTTGTTTGTTTGGTTCACTTGGAATAATCTGTGTTGCCTTAGTTACATTTGTTTGGTTTTGCTTTGTTTGGTCCTTTGGCACCAGTCGGGTTCCTTTCCCCGTGTGTGTGTGTGTGTGTGCGCGCGTGTGTGCATACAGTATATTGACATGTATCTTCAGTTTTTCACACATTTCACTTATTCATGTAATAAATCAGTGCTGCACCAAAAATCCTGGCTTTCTTCAATTCCTTTGGTCTCCATCCAAACCAATGGCCTTCAGGACGCTCAACGCTACACCCTTTACCCCCAGACACCCTGGGATCGTAACAAATTTTTAAGTTGCTCTGGAGGGAAGAATGAGCAGAAATAAATTATTTTTATTATTAGTTTTATTATTATTATTACTATATAATGCACTTTGAACAAGGGAATATAAATGTGATAGAAATGCAAGATACTTACTGACAGACATTTACATTTTTCTCTGATTTCTGACACATCATCCAATTATTTTACTGTCTGGTCTGAGGTTCTCTTTTCTGTCACCATAATTACCCACAATCCTGGGTCTGTACACTACATCACTTAAAGTAATTTACTACCAGCAGGGTAATTTTACTGTATCAATTGAAGAGAAGTACCTTTACAAAGGGTTGTACAGCAAGAGGTGGTATTAACTCAGGACCTTCTTCTGGAAAGTGATGGCTCTTGCCATCATGCGGCCTTGTTTTAATTGTGCATGTATTTTTGTACGGTAGCAGGTGCAGAGCACCATGTTTACCCCTTTGGAGGTCAAAGGACAAGCAGTGTTAGTCTGAGCTTCCATGTCGCCAGTCTGCCAGGTGAATCATGTCCAGAGCTGATTCTGCACATGTTCCAAGAGCTGAATTGATAAAGTTTATGCAGGACATGTGGTGCATTTATTGACTCTGTCGATTTAATGCACCAAAGGCATAAATACAATCATCATGAATCACAAGTTTCCATGACTCACAGTCTTCAATTCCAAATTTGTTTGAATTTGTTTGCAGTTGGTGCCACATGGCTGCATGTGGGTTTCTTTGCAGCTTCCCCGTTGGACTGCACAGCCACAGACATTTAGCAAAAAGGAAGACGTGGGACTTGACCTCCTTCAAGGGGTGTTCCACAGGGCTCAGTACTGGGCCCCCTACGCTTCTGCATCTACACCTCCTCCCTCAGTCCTCTCACTGCCTCCCACAGATTGTCCTACCACTTCCACGCCGATGATACCCAGCTCTTCCTCTCGTTACCCACGGGAAGGAGTGGGGTTGGCTACCTGGATGTCTGATCACCACCTACAACTGAAGCTCTCCAAAACTGAGATCCTTCAGAACCCAACATGTTCATCCTCCTGTCGAGAGCTCTCTACGAAACTGGACAACTCACTCAGTTTGACGACCTCATCGGCTAAGAGACCGGGAGTAACGATTGGCTCAGGTGAGTCTTTCTTTCAGCCTGCATAACTTTCACTGGATTCACCATTATCTCACAGCAAACTGTCCTCTCACACTCTCCCTCCTGGTCCAGGCCATGGTGACATCTTTCTGGACTGCCGTAGCTCTCTTCTCTACTCCTTCATCCTCTGCCATCAAGCTTCTCCAGCTGATACAGAAGGCAGCGAACCGCAACGGAAAGCTCATTAGTGCTCAGGTTTGGAGGAATGAGCTACCTACATTTACATTTACATTTATTCATTTATCAGATGCTTTTCTCCAAAGTGACGAACATCTCCTAATGTATTCATTACATTAGGAGAAAGAGACATGGCTGCAGACGTGATTCTTAAGTAAACCTAGTTTGTTTCCACTTTATGCTCCGATGTCCATCACACGAGTAGGTGCACAGGACTCAGGATGAATGATCACCTCCCTACAGTTTTTTTTTTTTTTTTTGCCTGTGCCTTTTCTTACCTTTTTTACCTGTCCCCCTCAGAGCTGCTGAATCCCTCCCACACTGAAGCAGGGTCTTGACCTCATGTCTTTGAGAGCCACTTCTCTCCTGATCTCCTGACAGCTCCAGCAGTCAGCCCAACACCATCTGCTATGATCATCTGTGTATTTGCTATTTGAATTTAACATCTATAGGAGCTGCTGGAGGGATGTGAACCAGCAACATGGTGGTGTCAGACATACATAACCAGCAGGCTAAAATTCGTGGGCGTTCAAGCAAGGTGGCGCACGGTGATAAATTAATAAAGTCAATAATCTAATAACGGTGTTCTGAAGTTCAAGGCTAAACTCTTCATTAGTGGCACAAAAAGCTCTTATTGCAATCTGCTATCAGATTGTTTCACATCACAGTCACTTTCTGATGACTTTTCAAAATTCCAATTAATTGCCCCTCCTCCCCAACCTGAACACTTCTCTGGGTGTTATTTTCTCTTGATTAGTGGCACAGGTTGCCCCATGTGAGTGATGACACAACAACCGAGAGCACAGTGTTATCAACCGCTGTCATTATTCAGTTTTATTAACACCACTTGCCTGTGGGTGTTGGGTTATAGGGTCACCTCCATTTCAGTGTCATGCGTTCTAACAAACACTCACAAAAATCTTGAGCCTTTATTGACATGATATCTTTCTCCAAGGTGGCTTATTCATGCCAAACCTGCACAAATTACCCTGCTGCACTGCAGGGTAATTCTTACTACAGCAGGTAGTTCGGGCAAGTATTGCAGCAGGAGGTGGGACTGAAACTCCACACTACACGGTGAAGCTCTATTATTATTATTATTATTAACAACAACAATAATAATAATAATATTAATAATAATAATAAAACTAATAATAAAAATAATTTATTTCTGCTCATTCTTCCCTCCAGAGCAACTTAAAAATTTGTTACGATCCCAGGGTGTCTGGGGGTAAAGGGTGTAGCGTTGAGCGTCCTGAAGGCCATTGGTTTGGATGGAGACCAAAGGAATTGAAGAAAGCCAGGATTTTTGGTGCAGCACTGATTTATTACATGAATAAGTGAAATGTGTGAAAAACTGAAGATACATGTCAATATACTGTATGCACACACGCGCGCACACACACACACACACACGGGGAAAGGAACCCGACTGGTGCCAAAGGACCAAACAAAGCAAAACCAAACAAATGTAACTAAGGCAACACAGATTATTCCAAGTGAACCAAACAAACAAAGAGAGAGACAGAGGAGGGGCTTCAGCGTCAGGGGACACCGGAACGACCCAAACGCACTAGTGTGTTGACACTCACCCCAACCCGGTGCGGTCCAGACTCCCCAAACAGGTGTGCGTCACGTCACCTTTACCTGTCCGCTCTCCCCAAGTGCACCTATGAGGCGTGAACAGGGAGAAGTGTGCTTTTCTGCGTGTTTTTCAGGTACAAACACAGTGAGGCAAAGCAAACACAAGAACCGAAACACACAGCAAAGTCGGCGAAGGCTCAAAATTCACAACATTCAGCAAAACACCCAAAACGCCACTTGTTTCAAATTCTTTCTCTGCCTTGATGCTCATTGGCTGGGAGGTTTGTGTCGATGTCATCGATGAAGATGATTGGCAGGATGAAGGGTCAGTGACAGCTGGGCCCCTGTAAACAATGACGGAAGCTTCCAGAGCAGCAACAGCAACGCACCAGAACGTAACATTCTTTGCAACGATTAATGTTCAACTTTGCGTATTATGAGCGCATCCTGCGTCCCTCACGTCCCTCCCTCACGGTGTAAGTGCCCAGTAAATGTGTGTCATTTCATTTTAAATGTGTATCATGTCAAAATGTAGCATTTTTACATTTTCTTAACGATTTCTAGTAATTTTCAGTTGAATAAGTGAAAAGCCTGCATACCGGTACTTGTGTAACGTACCCTGCTTTTTACCGTGCTATGTGACGTATTCATCGTGCTCTGCAATCACGTGTCGACGTTCAAGTCCCTCCCGCTGATGGAGTGAACTTCCGCCTTGTTCTCTGATTGTGCTGTAGAGCTTAGAGCTGCTGCCCTTGGACCCAAAGGTTGTGGGTTTGAGCCTCACCTCTGGCTCTAGTAGCCTTGAGTAAAGTACTTACTCTGAATAACTGAGAGTAGCTCAACACTCTAAGGTCCTTTGGAGAAGAGTGTCAGCTCAATGACCTAATGTGACACACAGCTCTGTCACTCCGACACACTGCAGGGTCTGTTTGTATTTCCCTGCGTTTGCGGGCAACGCTGTGTTTTACACTTTGTCCCCCCGTGACGGAGGCCGGGTTCCAGCGAGCGCCCGAGGGGCCCGCTCTGACGACCTTCGCCCTCTGTCCTCCGCAGGGAACGTGCGCCCTGAGCGCTTTCCGCCCGACGCTCATTTTCCAGCAGGTACCGGTGCGTCTAGTGAGCTCTTAATGAAATATGTCCCACTCGCTCAGGTTCGAGCGGTGGCCCTCATTCTCCCGGCCGCAGCTCCTGAACTGCGTGTGCGCTTTGCAAGTGCGTGCATCATAAATGAAATAAAATGCACACGCACACACACACCACCTAGAGTTAGAACTGGTTATTAAACCGGGACAAACCGGGACACTAACGGGCCCAGAAGGCTCCGACGCAGCATTTCCACACCACGATGGTTTAGGGGCCAGCAGGTGGCGCAGCGGTTAGATGCAGGATTGAATCCCTGCCGCACACTTGCTCAAGTGCCTTTTTTTCTAGAACTGCGTTAACGGCGGAGGTCCTCCCAGCGGTGCGAGAACGCACACATCCCGGGTCTCGGTACGACTTTACTTTTACAGCCCGCGGGGAGCAGAGGCGCACTGTAAAAAACACACTGTGGCTCCTTTATCGCACACACTCTGTGGAGTCACCCTGGCCTCGGGCTCCACCTAACACACCACCGCAGGCACACACTGTTTTTACTGTGATTCCGGTAATATACGTGATCCTTTTTCTTTTTTGCAGCTGAGAATGTTGTAAAAACTATGTTGCATTTTACCTCAGTTAATTACTTTGTTTTATAACACCCACGCTCGATTGCAGAGTAACTAAAATATTAACACATATCATAATAACACATATCATCCACTTTCGGGGCTCAATGTGGAATGAAATGCTGCCAGTTTTCACAGTGCAGAATCTATACGTTTCGACGATCTTAATCCCCACAAGCGTCTTCATTCCCGTTTAATCGGCAGCACTGAGCTCCACGAGCTCATTTCAAAGGTTTGCAGGGACAGCTGAACAAGGTAAATCGGTGTTATCAGTCAAAACCGGGGGAAAAGCATCGCTTTGCTGCTTATTATGTTACTGGAGTCTTTAACCAAGCGAACATCTAACACTGTTTAAAAACTGCACATAAATACGGTTTAGTTACTACGACATTCTTCTTCTACTCCTACTAATAATAATAATGATAATGAATTACATGATATCTTTTGGAGGCGTGGTGGTAGTGGGTTGGACTGGGTCCTGCTCTCCGGTGGGTCTGGGGTTCGAGTCCCGCTTGGGGTGCCTTACGATGGACTGGCGTCCCGTCCTGGATGTGTCCCCTCCCCCTCCGGCCTTACGCCCTGTGTTGCGGGGTTAGGCTCTGGCTTCCCGCGACCCTGTATGTGATGAGCGGTTTCAGATGATGATGATGATGATGATGATGATAATGATGATATCTTTCTCCAAGGTGGCTTATTCATGCCAAACCTGCAGCAATTTACCCTGGTGCACAGCAGGGTAATTCTTACTACAGCAGGTAGTTTGGGTAAGTACTGCAGCAGGAGGTGCGACTGAAACTCCACACTTCAAGGTTGAAGCTCTAAGCGCTACACCACCTGCTGATCCGGGAATGAATGACATGAAATATGAAAATGAAGAATATGCAAACATTCAGCATGTACAGTGTGTGGTGGCACCACTCCCTGAATTTGTAGAAACATTTCTGGCAACAGTTGCAGCACTTATCACCATCAATGACGATTATATATCATTTGCGGGTGCCGTGATAGTGGAGCTCCTGTTGGATCATTCGTGCAGGATTGCACTGGATCCGTCACCGAATGCCCCTTGCTCAAAGCTGCGGTCACATGACACCGCCTTGGACTCGACCCAGCACCCTTCTGGCTCCGATCCCACGTCTTTAATGGCTCTCGGTGTGTGTGGAAGGGCTGTTTCCACTCCTCCTCCATCCAGAGACCAGATTGTTGTCATTTATGTTCATTTCTTTAAAGGCTGATGCTTTTCTCCAAAGCAACTTACAATGTTAATCTATTTACAATTAATTACCCATTTACACCGCTGGGTAATTTTACTGGTGCAATTTAAGCTAAGTACCTTCTTCCAGGGTACTACAGCTTGAGGTGGGACTCGAACCTCTAACTTGAACAAAACCAGATGCTCTTGTCTCATTCATATTGCTCATAAAAGACAGACCCAAGTTGTGTGTTTGTGCAAGAAGGAGATGGAAGCAAACTGTCTGCGTTGGTGTGTGTGTTTGTGCAGGCGTGTTATGATCCCACTGTCTCAGTAATGGCCGCATTTGAAGCTCACACACACACACACACACACACACTGTCAGAGGCCAAATAAACAGCGTGCTCGTGAACCCGATGAACTGTTTGAAACACACTCAGATTGTCATTCTGAGCAAACAGTCCTTATCACGAAGCCATTTGGGTTTGATCCAGGAGAAGATACGGGGCCAATTTGGGAACCTATCTGCCGCTCTCTGTCACTGGCCCTCATCGCCCCTATCAGATAAAAGAGAACATTTCAATAAAACGATAAAGGCAAACGAGAGATAGAAAAGGCCTTCATGTGCATCTCAAGTGTAAATCAGTGCCATGTTAAAAAATAGACGAACGTGTTCGTTGAGAGAAAGCAGTGACCACACGTGGGTCCACCGCCAGCTGAAGGCCACCTGGTTTGGACCACATGCACACACCTGCTCAACTTCATATGCGGCATCGGTGTCCGGGTGCTCGTTGTGCTCCACCGGAGCGCGCCGCTGTTATCGTTTTAAATACACTTTCCATTTACGGTGAATAACATCGCGCAAGGTGTGTGTTCTGTTTAAGGAGTGTGTGCTGCCTCGTGGCACTCTGATAGCGAAAAGCTGGCACGCATCCACACACACACACGTTGCTGGATGCCAAGTAAACTTCAGCCCGTTAAACCCAGTGAACTTGGCCCTGGTTCAAATATATGCATTTACATATTTAAGTAATAAATAAATATCTTAATTAAAAATCTCAGCTTGCATGATTTTTGTGGCTTTGAATAGAGGGGCAGAGTAGGACAGAGCTGCTGCCTTGCAGTCAAAGGAACCGACGCTGAATCCCACCTCCTGCTGCAGTACCCTGATCAAGGTACTTACCGTGAACTGACACAGTAAAAATTCCTCTGCTCTATCAGTGCAATCAAGTACTTCATACATTAACTTCTGAGTTCTGTTGTTGAAACAACTCAAGGAAATCAGTCCAGAAAACTTTTCATCATCAGGACATGAGCATATCAATATGTTACAGTAATGTATACTTTATTTCCACTGCTGCATCATGACATACAGGGAGACAGAATGCTGATGTGCAGTAAAATACAAAAAACAAAGTTACCGTCCTGGGCAAAGAGAACTATTTTTATTTGCTCACTATATGATATTTTTCACTGGACGCTATAGGACAAATATTTATTTACTGCACCACCTTCTTATTTAATGTATGTAGTAACAAACAAACACACACACACACACACATTTTCAGAACCGCTCGTCCCATACGGGGTCACGGGGAACCAGAGCCTACCCAACAACACGGCGTAAGGCCGGAGGGGGAAGGGGACACACCCAGGACGGGACGCCAGTCCGCCGCAAGGCACCCCAAGCGGGACTCGAACCCCAGACCCACCAGAGAGCAGGACCCAGCCAGACCCACTGCACCACCTTCTTATTTAATGTATGTAGTAACAAACAAACACACACACACACACACATTTTCAGAACCGCTTGTCCCATACGGGGTCGCGGGGAACTGGAGCCTACCCGGCAACACAGGGCGTAAGGCCGGAGGGGGAGGGGACACACCCAGGACGGGACGCCAGTCCGTCGCCAGGCACCCCAAGCAGGACTCGAACCCCAGACCCACCAGAGAGCAGGACCCAGCCAGACCCACTGCACCACCTTCTTATTTAATGTATGTAATAACAAACAAACAAAAACAAAAAAACACAAGTTTTTATTTATTTATTTATTAAGAGAAGAACAGGATTGCAATATCCACTATTAGCGCTGCAGGTGAGAAGAACGTTGACATGGGGGGGGGGTCCACACACTCCAACTGGACATGTGGGGTCTTGCTGTCCCACTCAGGTGTGTCGAGCGAATCGGGGACTCTCAAGTGCTGTTGCATTGTGGGACAGAAAGTGTGTCAAGCGTGCAAAGAAACGCACTTGCGGGATTTCAGGTGTCGCACTGCAGACACAATGTTGTTATCGATGTTTCAAGGTGGGAGGAGATGATTGTTTTTCCATTTCTGTGCATATTTTAGAGAGAGAGGGAGAGAGCGCAGTGTCACCGTCAGCAGGTCCAGGGGTCACAGGGAGGCGCCCTCCTGTCACACACAGTAGCCTGTGAGCGTGACCAAATTGCTGTGTGTTGTTTTTTTCGTTTTTTTTACTGCGCACCATCGCGGTGCGTGCATCTCTGAGATATGAATGTGGTTTTAAATGTGGTAACTGATGGATCAGTGACATTAATCCTTGCAAAGTGGAAAATGGGCTGGTTTTCAAAGTACGCACCGATAAATTCCTGATGAGGCCACATAATATGTAATAATTACTGAGATTATCAGAAGCACGACCCAAGGAATGGAAACAAGGGCAGTGTGTGTCTGTGTGTGTGTGTGTGTGTGTGTATGTGTTTGCACGCATCCTTACGTGAGCTCAGTGTCACTTGGGCACACACTCTGCACTCGCTGTCTGACACACACAGGCCGCGCGCTCGCAGGAAACACACATTTAATGGCCCGTGGTAACCCTAACCCTAACCCGCGGTACAGCACCCTGGATTCTTTCTCATTCGAAGAGCGTAGAGTTCATCGAACGTTCGCCTCCCTCCGCGGTCTCGGTGGGTTCGGACCGATGCTCCGCAGGGGGTCACCGCGTGAGCCCGACGAGCCGCACCGGTCTTTATTCGCAAGG
The DNA here is from genome assembly GCF_900964775.1 of Scleropages formosus. Lineage (NCBI taxonomy): Eukaryota > Metazoa > Chordata > Actinopteri > Osteoglossiformes > Osteoglossidae > Scleropages > Scleropages formosus. The sequence goes on along the minus strand of NC_041814.1, from coordinate 31,791,532 downwards.
GTACGAGGGGCACGGGTGCTGTAAGGAGGGGGGGAACTCGACTTACGATGGGGTTCGTACCGCTGACCTGTCGCAGAGCCCTGCGCTGCACTGGATGAACCAGGAGGACATGATTCAGTATAATAAACACCCCCAGAACGTATGAAAATAAAGCCAGAATTTCTTATGTTTTTCCACCCGTTTCCCACATTATTCATGTTCCAGTATTTCTATTACGGAAGAGAAACAGGAATGCAGAGCACTAGTTATATTTTCATGCTGCGCTACTATTTTCTGTTTTTCCTTTTTCTTTTCTGAACTTACGTGTTTGCTTGCTAGACATTTAAAAAAAAAAAAAACTTGAATAGAAAGTGAAATAAAACGTCTCCGAGTCGATAAGAAACGGTACGCTTCGGCCCCTCGATGTTCCCGCAGAGCAGATGGACCGAACGCTGGAAAGAGGACGAACACGTTATAAAGCGCCGAATATAATAACCGTCCAGTTGTTCACGGGGTCAGAGGAAGACAAAGTCCTCACAACATCTGACACCATCTGCTACCGAGTGACCCGCTGTGTACAAGTTGCTATTTACAGGAGGACGGCTGTTTAGAAGAACAGTCCATGTGCAGAAATATATTTCATTATTATTAATATTAAATATTAAAACAAAAAAAGTTTTTTATGCCTGACAGAATGCATATAGTAATATTAAATTGTTTATGAGTAATAAATATAATATAATATAATATTTATTACATATAATAATTTCTATATGTAACATTATATTATATTATATTATATTATATTATATTATATATAGCATATAGAATAATAGTCTGTTTACACACAGACTACATAACGTAAACAAAAACTGTAGCTTTTGTATATAAGTTATTTAGTCTGTGCAAATTATTTTAATTTTTATACTTTTCATACTGTAAATATAAATATGAATAAATTATATGTAAGTATATGGTCCTTTTCAAATACAGGGAGCACATTTTAAGCTGCATAATATGGAAATATAACTAAATAAGCAACAATATAAGCAAAAAGAATACTTTCATGTAAAGGCTGAAGATATACTGTGAAATATATGATAATTTCAACAGAATATAATGAAATGATTTTTGTAACACAGCAGAAGGGGAAGCAGAAGTTAAGGTGCCCATTTTGGATATTTCAATATCTATTTCTAAATTTAAAAGTTATGTAAAATGTATTTGTCATGTTTCAATATAATCAGTTTAATATGTAACATATTAAAGTTTATTTTGAAATATATGCCAATATATTTTTGATTTTTGACAAAAGAAAAACCATGTGATATTTTTGAAATCTGATTAATTGTTATTGTTCATGTTGTCTTTGTCTTTATGATTTGACATTTTTGCAGATCCATACATATGTTTTCACAGATTTCGTTAAAATGTTTGCAGTGACACACGAAGCTAAGCCATTTGTTTGTAAACACATATGGAATATGATTATGAAAAAGTAATTAACCTGCACATTGCAGGTTGTTAAAACACAAATGTGTAACTTTATACTGTGATTTGAACTTCAACCCCACATAAATAACTTATTCGAAAAATAGTTTCGATTTGTACCGAAATTGTGCCAGAGAAGTTACATTCACTCATTTACTCATTTCTATTTCTTTTATTACATTATGAACATTAAACTGAGAATCTATGTCAGGAACAAAGAAGAAGAAATGTTACAAAGCAGCGTGGGATTAAGTAGTAAAATGAAATGATTAAAAGAAAAAAGACAATTTGTTGTTCAAATTATATCATAAATGCAAATGCGCTGCAATGCAATCAGTGTAATGTTTTTTTTATTATACTGTAGGTGACACCACAACAAAGTCTGGAATATTTTCCCTTTAAAAGTATATTAATGTGGAAGCTGTCATTAGACCGTCAAGATCTGGCGAGTTCTGAACGTGCAGTGTTTTTTTTTTCCTCTCTTGTAATATTGTTGTTTTTCCACGCAACTGTTGTGTTAAATTTGTCAACACACATTACATACACACTCAGAAACCAGGGTGAACACTTGCAGGAAAAACGTAAAAATATTCATATTTCTTTCTAGTTGCTCTCAGTCAGCGTCTGCAGGTCTTCATGATGATGTCATAAAACAGAATGAAAATAAAAATGAACACAGAAAACAGAAATAAAAATGTATAAAAATGCATTTTGCACAAAGGTCTGGAAAAGCTGCGGAGCTCCTCTGAAACACATTGGAAGGAAAGGTGAGAGTAAAACACACCTGCTTCGTGTGTCATGAGCAGGAGCTCATTTCTTCATGTGGACATGATGAAGCTCGGGGGTTCATCGGCAGCGTGACCTTCGAACTCCCCGCCCGCCCTCGGCAAACAGTGCCGGCCCGCTCTCCGAGTGGCCCGAGCGGGCGGATCGTCTCAAGGAAGAAGAAAAATGGAAAAGGGTCCAGAACCGAAACGTAGGATCAATGTGCTGCACGTACGTGTTGTATGCATGGTATGTACTACATGTCTGCGTACTCCAAATCGCAAGATGCGTGTAACAGCAGAGTAACAGTGATGTACATAATATGCAGTGTATTATATTTAGCAGACGCTTTTCTCCAAAGCGACTTCCAATGAACTCTATGTAGTGTTACCATCAGCGTGGTGACTTACACTGCTAGATACACTATTTACACTGGTCCATACATCAGTTAAATACACGCACACACATTGTCATTTACACACTATGGGGAAACCTGAACAGCATGTCTTTAGACTGTGGGAGGAAACCAGAGCACCCGGAGGAAACCCGCATAGAGTGAGTGGGGATCGAACCCATGTCCTCTCACACCACTCAGGCAGCAGTGCCCCCCGTTATGCCATGTAATACCAGATTATGCCAGGAATATCATATTACGTATTAATGATGTCATATGATGACCCTTTTTATTAAGCAATCATTTTTAAATAACCACAATGATTTTTGAACATGATTATGATTATTGAACATGATGTAAAATTTCACTTGAGATGTTAATTTCAATAAACTGAGATATATTGCGTTTCTGCAGCGTGTTCGAAATCTCAGCAAGTCCCACATGGACTGTGACACACGCACATACGCACATGCACACGTGTCACGAACACGCCCCACATGCTCTTTCTTCAACACCTCCTTCCTCATCGCCCCCCATGAAGAGAAGGTCTGGGCCTCGAGGAGCCTCGGTCAAGGCGTTTATTCCCTTTTATTGGCTCCGGCGAGGTTCCCATCGAGGGTGAATGATCAATATACATAACGTTACATAACAACATAACAAGGGGTTTGTCTCTGCACTATAACACTCGGTCTCTCTCTCACACACACGCACACGCACACACACACACACACGCGCGCGCGCGTCTCCTGGCTCTACAGTTGTAATTCCCTATAATAAATAACTGCTGGAGTTTTAACTAGCTCCTCCACCGCAAAATCATTTCAGTCATGATCTCTAACGTCCCATTTTCCAATGAGAGGCACACAGAGAGATGTTTGCATGTCGATATAATTTTTCTGTCTCCATATTCATTACCCTGTATTTTTGCACATCTCTCTGCTTCTGTTTATAACTCTGTATATCTGTGTTGAAATATTCCTGCATCTCACTGCTTCTGTGTAAAAGTTCCTGTTTACATTTGCAGTCTCTCTCTGACTTTTCCGCAGTTTTTCTGTGCGCAAAGAAAATAAAGGACAGTGTAGAAAACACATTATTAACTACAACAACAATCATAATGTTATTACAAAATTGTTAATATAAAATTGTTGTGTGTGTTTATTTATTAATGAAGCCTGTATTTGTCTTTTCTTCAAGAGTTTTGTCTCTAAACGCTAAAGGTTTGCTGCCATTGGCTTTAATTTTAATTTTCTTCACTGTTCAGTGTTTTTGTGCTGTAAAAGAAATACAAACTAAATATTTTAACACAAAACCTACATCACAATTACTATGGAACAAGAACAATGTATAAAGATACTTTTTATTTTCTTTTAAGGGAATTGTTTTACAGTTTTTGTTTCTCACAATATATTTTTCTATGTCAGTTTTTCAATAATCATAGTGAAGTAACATAATACAGACCATAGTATTGCTGCAAAACATGAATATGAAACTATAATAATAATAATAGTAATAATAATAATAATAATAATAATAAGAAGAAGAAGAAGAAGAAGAAGAAGAAATCTCCAATATTATCAATCTTGAATGAAGGAATGAATGAATGAAACTTGTTAGATAAATACACAGTGAAATTTTCACAATTTTTCTCCATATGCAGACAAACAGACATTCCTGAGTAGTTACACAGCCGTGGATCTTAAATGTTCCTTTTCAAGTCATCATTTATTTGTCCATGTGAACAGCGAGCGACAGTGTGATGGACGGCGTGCAATGAGCAGTGTGTCCAGCGGAGAGCGCCGCAGCACAGCGATGGAAGCAGCAGCAGCGGAGCGTGTCCACGGCTGCTCCATCCACATCGGTCGCACAGATACAAACTCAAAGGGCACCGTGTCTCTAAATGAGTTCCATTTGAAAAGAAACGTTAAACCCGGGACACGAAGCGCAACCGTCGGCTGAGCTTCAGCTCATCGTGTCTTTCAAGGAGTTGAAAGAGTTACTTCTCAGTCCACTTTCAGTGGAGAAGCTATTCTGGACACGTCGACGACTTACTGCAGTAAAGCGCAGTTATATTTCTCATGTGGATACATTTTTCCACAGCAAACAATTGTGGACAATTTCTTTCATATATATTCACAATCCTTAATGTATTTCAAATAAACTTTAAAGCAATCTTTCATGTAAGGGACTGAAGTACAAAAGGGTTATGTGACGTGTTACGGCGCTTTGCTTTATTTCTAGGGCCGCCCTATTCTAGTGTCCACCGTACTGCGAAGGTAAAGTCCACAGACATCACTGCGTCCCTCAGCTGCTACATTTACTCACTGATATTGTATATATTTCTTATGAATCTGTAATGATTTTGAGCCAGTGGAATATGAAAATCGATAAGGGGTGTAAAGCATGGTGATTATTATCCCTAGTTAACCAGACCTAGTTAGTTACTGAAAACAGAATGTTTACAGCTGACTGATTTAATTACTTATTCCACGTACATTTTTTACAGGGAAAAACTCCAGTTTGTTCCAAGACTTCCCAAAGTTCACCCCCAAATCACTCTAAAGGATTTAACTATTTTCTCAGTTTACAATTTTACTTTTTCACAATTTGCTCTTGGAAAAAAATAAAATTATTCATCCATCTTTGCAAAACATTTTTAATAAATTATTATAAATGTACAGGAAACCGGTGCACAGCGGAGAACACAAACCCACATATAAGTATGAAGGTAAGACTACAGAAAGCCAGAACATGGTTGAGAGAGTATAGAGTTCCCACAATGCAATGCTTGTCATCGTCTTGCTTGCTTGGTGCAATTTTCAAATGTAATGTCAGATTCAGAATCTTCGCTGATGATAAGTGTCATAATAATCATAATAATAAAACGGGATATAAACTGGAAGCTGAATAACCAAAAATGAGTGTAAAATATTTATAATTATTCATTTTTTTTCCGAGTAACACTTTTGCAACTCAGGAAGCCGATATTACTGATACGGGTAGGAAGTGCTGTTGCCCCTCACTCCCTCAGAAATCCCCCCCACCGGCGTCAACGGAAACGGTCCGTCACACAAGCAAGTGCAATGAAAGTTAAAGCTACAGTTGTGTTCTGAGTTTGCTGCGATTATGAATGATTTTTTACGGAAATTCATCGAGCGGGACTGGACCGGCGCTGTCGTCATGCTCGAACATCTTCGTAACGTTTCAGTCGCAAACACCTCTTTGCCGCTGCCGACAGTGAGCTTCGCCTCTCGTTCATTTCACCCTGACGGGACAGCACTCTAGCGCCCCCTGCCTGCACCCGTCTGCCTACGGGGCCCCATTCGGGAAAAGCAGCAGTTAGAAAAGGAACGGCAATCAGGCCTCTGTGGTGGAATCGCATGCCTGTGCAAGAGCTGTTCTTCGGTATGAATATTTATGAGGCCTTTACCACAGAAATGGCACTTTTTACAGTGTGGTTTGGATTCACACAATACAGGAAGTGAAACACTGGCACAAATGAGTTACCAGCAGAAGTGTTCAGAAATGAAACGGATTATTCTGCTTTGCGCTGTCGTTTGGAAGCCTCGTGTTGCTGCCGCTACATTTTACATGGTTTACTGTAGTGTTTGCAGGACGCGCCGTCGCCCGGATCGCACGCGCACACATTGTCCCCGTTGGTGGAGCACTGAGCCAACTTGCTGTTGTTGGGCGCACCTGAGCGAGGTGAGCGCTCGGGCGCCGCGTGTGTCTCCGTCACGCACGTGACTCCGCGCAGCCAAGCGGGCCCCGGCTGCGTGCGCCACGTCTCCGCGGCGTCCCCGGCGCGTCCGTCCAAATAGGAAACACATGGGCGGGAAACCGGAGAGGCGTTCTGACACTAATCGTTTCCCACACACCATCTTTAAAAATCTAATTTGGGGAGCTCGAAATGCGAACAGAAAGGAGGAAAACGAGCCTTATTTTCCGAGTCGACGTCCCGTTTGATGCGGCGGAGACGGCCGGCGAGTGGTAACAATTTGGAGCCGAGGTCAGCCGTCAGCGCCCATGTCCCCGGAGTCGGGCGCCCATTAGCGCTGTCCTTCTTCTCCTCGGCCTCCCGGCGTCTCCGCCTCGCAGACGGACGCCCTCGGGCCGTCACACGGCGCGTCCCGCTGATTGATCTGCCACGGGAGTCGTTTATTGCGGAGCCTCCGTTCGCAGATGCGACCGACGGACGGGACCGGAAAAAAGCAGCGAGAGGCCGTCCGGATCAGGAGCCGTGACCCCCGCGGGGCGGGAGCCGTTTCCACCCGCTGCCGTTCTCTCTCGTAGATCAAGCTAACGGATGACGGGCCCGTTTCCTATTTACAGTGCCGGGCCGGGCCGAGCCGAGGCCTTCCTTGAGAATAAAACAATTTGCCGCGGTCGTTAAGAGGTTGCGATCTATAAATCCGAGACGGCCGCAATTTATTTCCAGGAAGCGCCGCTTCACTTCGCAGCAGCTCCGTTTCGCAAAATTGGTTTAACTTTGGATCTTTCGCTTTGTTGTGTCACGAGCAGTTAAAATCTTTGTTAAAGATAGTTACAGCTTAAATGGGCAAAAGCTGAAAAGGCTGAGTGCATCTGTGCGCGCTCACACACACACACACACACACACACACACACACACACACACGCGCAATCTGTGCGCACCAGTGCCATTCCACCTTTGGAAATCGCCCAGATTCCGGACACATTTGATAAGGCTGCCAGAAAGGTCACTGTATAACATTTTTATCTTTTTCAGTATACTCCGGGGCAGCAGGTGGCGCAGCGGTTTAAGCTGTCGCCATGTAATCGAAGGACTCGGGTTTGAATTGTGCTCCCGCTGTAGTGCCCTTGAGTGGTAAAATATTTGAAGAAACTTGGTGGAATATAAGTACAGTTTTAAAGTGCACTGTGTGTTGAAGGTGTAACATTAATAATGATGGTGTATAACGGTATAATTAATACAATACAATCAATACAATCATCAGATACGTCAGAAAACAGAGGAGTGGAGCAAAAGTGTGAGAGCGAAGCCACAGTGACCGACTCTGGAATCGGAACATTTGGAGAACGACATTTTAAAATGCGTACGTGTGCCCAAAGCGAAGGGCTCCAGTCCACGCTCCAGATGTCGGTGTGGTCGCCCACAGTTCGATGCGCTGCTATGTCAGCGACTGTGGGTGCAGCGGCTGGCGAACAACCGCACACGTAACGGCAGATTCAAAGGATGCTGGACGCGAAAGGGGTCTGGCTGTTGGACCATTGAGCGACGCCCTCATCCCGAAGCGCTACTGAAGAAACGCTAGAAAAAACGAACGGCTTTGGATAAAAGCCTCCGGCAGGCAGGTGGACGGGTGATGAAGGAAAGCGATCACATGCCGAGATGCATCGGCAGGTTTCTCGCCGTGAGCCACGCAATCTCAACGTGTCCCGCCGAAACCGCCGGAAGGTCGTGAGCTCGACGCTCGACCCCTTGGCCGCCAGAACAAGAAGCTTCCGGAAAGGATGGTTAGTTTAATCGTTCCACATGTGTGCCGCTGGAGGCTGCTGCCCGCGGACAGATGTGCGGAGCTCTCGCCGCGAGCGCTGATTTGATCTCCGTCTCACTTGTTGTGGTTTTGCTCAATCTGCGTTCAGGGCTTTGAAGGGTCAGCAGGGTCCTGTGGGGGGGCGCTGGAGCTTTGGCCTACAGCTACAAAGCTGCAGTAACATGCTGCACAAATGATTAACGCTAACTCAACATGTGCTGTTACTGATCCGGTCCGCATGTACCATGTTTTACTGAGAGCCAAGCGGCACGTTGACCTCCATGCGCACCTCAGCAAGGCAACATAGCGAACGTCTTACTTTCAGTCAGCATGTGGGTGTCGCTGTTATTCTCCGTGTTCCTGGTCCAGGCTGTGGTGATAGCCCACGTGGAAAACTGCAACTCCTGTCCAGCCTTCACCATCACACCTCCCCACATGATCCAGAATACCGCGGTACAAGTTGCGTTTGACCCGTCAAAGCTTTCCCATGAATTTCCGCCGTTGTCTCTCTCTGTTGGCTTCCTGCAGCTTCCCGTATCAAATTCAAGACTCTGGTTATGGCTTACGAGACCATGAGCGGATCTGCTCCGCAATACCTTACAGGACCTGAACACTCGCTGTGCCCCAACAAATCCTTCGTATTATTCTAAGTGACGTACGTCGCTTTGGCGTCTCCTAAATGAATAGATGCAAATGTCAGTGCAGACTGGACTGTGACACTCCTGCACTTCCGCTCACTGAATTGTTCTGCTCATGAGGGTCCAGAGTTGAACGTTTGTATATTCTTAGCTTTGGCCCTAACGTAGTGGAATGAGCTCCCTGTGTCCCTCAGAGCTGCTGAATCCCTCCCAGCATTCAAGAAGAGTCTCAGACCATCTCTTTCAGACCCACTTCATTCCTGACCTCAAATCTGCATCATGAAATTGGATTCCACCATCTGTCATGATCATCAGCGTATGTCTTATGCGATGCTCAATTCTGCAGCGATGTGTGCCGATAAAGCGGCTCCAGTCATTTCCAGTGACGTTCAGTCGAGCGCAGACTCGTTTACCGTGAGATCCTTTCAAATGGACACTCATCTGTGGTGCGCGGATCCACTGTTTGGTGTGAAGCCTCAGTGCTCTGACGGCACGGGACACCATGGGACACCACGGGACAGATTCGATGCTACTGTCAAGCACAGACAAACAGAATAAAGTTTATAATTATGTCAGCTGTCATTTCACTGTGCACAAGTGTACAACAGAAAAAAACACAGTTTTCCCAGTTTCAGGTGTAGAGTAAACCGCGCACAGTATGTACACCTACACACACACACACACACACACACACAGAGTACATACGAGCATGTATTCACCGTGTACAGTACAAATGCAGTCATGATAATAAATCCAAAAAAGACGAAGGAAGAGCAGCAGAGCCAGAATATAGACATTGAGTCGGGATTCAGCGGTGGTCAGTTCTCTTACATTTGCTGGAAATAGGCTCCAACCCCCCCCCCCCCCCCCTCCCGCCACCCTCGCCCCCATCCCCTATCCTGGGCCATTCCGTTACTGAGAAGTTTTCATGCTGGACAATTATCATCATTATAATTTTTCTTTTGTGTCTGTCTGTGTCATACATTCTTTTAATTATATCCTAATTGTGTGGGTCAGTTTCTGCCAGTTTTAATGTGTACGCATGTAATCGTGTAATTGCCTTGGCACTAGTGTGTGTGTGTGTGTGTGTGTGTGTGTGTGTATTTGTGGTGAGAGAAGCTATTCGAATATGAGCTTTAGAAAATGAGTCTGGCAATATGTGTACAAAGAGCAGCATTCATTGTAGGCATCCAGGGAGAGAGAGGAGCCCACAGAAAGGGTGGGGGGGGGAGTGAGAGAGGAAGGACGGACAGAAGGAGGACCGGGGCAGGAGGACGGACGCAGGGGACCGACGAGAAGGAGAGACAAACCGGGGCTCCAGCGAGACGCAGCCTGTGAGAACCGCCGTCTCCGTCCATCCCGGCCGTGGAACGCGCCCATCTGGGCCGCCGTCAAGCGAAACAGCCTTGTAACAACTTTTCCCTCCTTTCATAAATAACGTGGCGTGCGGCGGGAGGCCCGGGAAGCGATCCCGGGGCCGTTTGTGCACGCCGTCGCTCGCACGATGTGGACGCCGCTCCTCCTGCTGCCTCTTCCTGGACACAGAAGCTCTTTTTCCAACAGACGGTCTTCACTGGGGCTCTCAGAGACACACAAGCGATCCTCAAATAGCCTCGACTGGGCCAAATTACACAAAGTTTCACTTAAATTCAGAAAAGAGCAAGAAATACATGATTTAGGGATGTTAACATAAATCTGGAACATTTTTAATGCCGTAGTTATAAATCTTCGCAACAAGTTGAGCAGCAGACTATTAGATGGAAATTAATTCTGGAACGGCTTCACGATCCAAAGTCCTGACGCCTAGAGGTTATGGGTCCGGTTCTCGGCTAAATTGCGCCAAGGATGAGAATAATATTTAAAATGTCAGTTTCAGTGGCTGGTTGATGAGAAGCACATTCAAGCAACTGGTGTGCGTGCGTGCGTGCGTGCGTGCGTGCGTGCGTGTGTGTATGAGAGACAGTCCTCTGCACAGTTGTAGGTTACAGCATCATCACACTTTTTACATGTTCTTCAGTGGTTCTTTTGCCGGGATTTACGACTAAATGTCCTTCATTTCAGAGCCAGTTTTGCTCAATAAATGCACTGGGTCTCCTGCAATGGACACATACGGACCTTCTGTCAGCCGTAGCAACAATCAAACATTTTAATTCTGTTTTCTAATTTTCACTTCTTATTTCATACACTAAGGTGTTTCCACTGATTTGTGCTGCAGGGCAGATTTTACCGTATTACTCCAAGGTAAGTACTTTGACCAGTGGTACCAGAGGAGGAGGTGCAATTCGAACCTGTGTCTTTCAAGCACGAGGTGACTCTCTACACCCTGCACTACCTGCTACCCAAGACAGAGATGAAACTCAAGACACGCTCTATAAAGGCTCTATAAATGCTCCATAAATCAAATTTTACAGGGAGGGGAAATAGGAAGCCTTTGGCAGCCCTTTATCTTCTCTGCGATGTGCATTTAAAGCTGGACGCCGCGCTGAACTGACATGGTCCTCACTTGACTCGGACTCAACAGGGCAGAGTCGCAGACCGCCCCCCGCGTTCCTCGGACCGATGGAGAAATGCGGTAAAGTGAGCCGAGGGGTCGGGAGCGGAATGCGCTCCGAAAGCCCACGGTGGCTGAACGCCGCTGGTGTGTGTGGCGGAACGGGCCGTGCTTTTCCCTGCTTCCTCCGGCTTTCTGCTAATAAATCAACGGGAGCGGCCAGTTTCCCTGACGGAATGGAATCCAAAGGAACAATAGCTTAATTATTGCCCTTTTTTTGATGTGACCACACAATTATACTCAAGAATGGCTGAGAAATAACAGCGTTGCGTTCCACGAGGGAGGACCCTGTGTTTCGATTCTTCGATCGGGAAGGATCTCGAGCTGGGATTTGCATTTGGCAGCGCTGAGCTACACATCTGCCAAGGAAGTGAGGGAACAAAACACACATTTCTATGAGTGCAGGTAGCTACACGTCTGCTAGAGCCCCGTGTGCTCATGTTCTCCGGCGTGTTCTCCTGCGCTGCTGACGATCGGCCTCATCTTTTAACGTAAACCAAGCAAGAGCAGCTACTGCGAGAAAACACAGTTGAAATATGCAAAAAGAAACCGACTGGTCAAAAAAATTAGAACCAAAAATAAAATGTTTCAAATACGGTTTTTGTTCCCATTTGCCGCATTGTTACGAATTGAGCCGATACTACAGTATGAATACAATAGAAATCAATAAAAGTATTGATTGTTGGAGAGCACCAGTTTTGTCATCATTGCTAAAATGGACCCAAGGAGACCACAACTGTGCACACGTAAATTTTCAGTTATTCCATCAAAAAAGGAGCGACTAAACTGAATTCCACAGGCCGGAAAACATGACGTACTGCAACGGGAGGGCCGATTTAGCTCAGCGTAGATACTTGTGACTTATCTCTATTTCTGTACATGGTTCGGTGTTCCGCTTTGATCGGTTGTTTCGTTGTTCATGCACAGTTCGTCCCAGGGGGAATTCTGGGGAGTTCTGGGGATGGCCCCTTAACCGTTGGCCGCGGTAGGGGGCTGGGAGTGACTTAGAGGGGCTCTCTAGTGTTTGTGAGTGACTTGTACTGTTTGAAGCATCTTTGTTAACACTGCTGCCAAAAGACATGTACCCTGTAAATAAAGAGCACGTTTCCAGTAGCTCCGTGGGGGGGGGGGGGGGGGGGGTGCTACAGTACTGTATATCAGCAGCTAATTGTGACACATTTGGTTTTTCTGGAAAAACCAACTCGAAAAGTCAGTAAATCACGAAGAAGGAGGAATGTTTGTGGCCCTACCGAAGAGCACCGCTGTTAGACGTCACACATGTTGCACAGCGCTGGTTGCTATGTTTTTGGGCATCACGCAGCGCCACCTACCGGACAGGAGGGCAACAGCCTTAAAAGTCGCAATTGTAAAATTCCAGGCTTTCCTCCGCCAGGCCTCCGAGTGCTGGAAACAGGGTGTGTTGAGCAAAAGAGCTTCCTGAGTAGCCCTGCTCACAATCAACCATCAGACTATCGAGAGATCGACCACTGATACGATGGCCCATGGAAAGATCGACCACTGACCAGGATTTCAAATCAAGTAAACTATGGTCCTGCTGGCTCCTGCTTTGAAACGTGGCCTCTTGTATCGCTCCTCGTGTGTGTGTGAACTTCTCTCTCTTCCATTGACATCACTCGGCTGTCATCTTACCCCATGGCTCCCCGGTGGACAGGACTGAATTACCACGCTCGGCACTGTAATTGGCCTCACCCTGGTCAGCCCCAGGGCCTCCGTTGTGACACAGCACAGCTCAGCTTCAAAGACACATAGACCAGGGACCAGGGGTCCTGCTCCATACAGGCTTTTACGGAGCCTTAACTAAAACCTTGTTGGACAAATTAAAAACGGTTAAAGTCGGCTGCTCTGGCTTGCATCAGGAGACTGTGGAAGTAAACTGCTTCGGTCATTTCAAACCGAGGCCCCGGTGATTATCGGAGCTCTTTAAACTCGCAAATCAAACTGGGGTCTGGCCCCTGAGGAGGTCAAGAGTGTGTGTGTGTGTGTGAGAGACTGTCTGGGGGTGGTAGTTGGGGAACAGCTAGACTAATGTCCCCTACAAACAGGCTTAATTTTCCTCTCATCCCATCGGCGATGGTTAGGCAGAAGGCCATGACGTTGAGCCCTTTCTTTAACCGAGACGTGATGTGAACCCATAGCCACCGTAGCAGCTCCTGTTCATAATAAGAGTTGCCAGGTAGAGTTGGGTTCAGCTTCGGCAGCCAGACTTCAGACAGCAGTAATAAGCTCTAAATGCAGAGCTGCTAATGGCTAATCGCCCTGCAATTGACTGTCGGTTCAAATTAGATCCATCAGCGCTCCATGCTAAGACAGCCAGGGCTTCTTCTCGTCTGTTGAAGACCTGAACAAGCACCTACACATGGTTTTCTAGAAACCGCCAGTGAATTGGAATTCCACTGAATGGCGCATAGTGTGTGCACACTGTGAACTGACCAGACTTTCTCCAAGCTGGAAGGAAACAATGAGTGTGAGGCTCTCAAATTTGGGTCTGATCCTACTTTCGGTCAGTTTTTATTTATTGTTTAAAATGTGTAAGAGTATATTACTAATGCACCTTTTTTAACATGTGATTCCATCAGGTTACTCTTGTGGAACTGTGGAAGTGACAGAGGAATTTGCCCACTTTCCCCATGTCTTGTCTACGAAGGATCTGTTGAGTATGAACTTGAGTCTGACCATTCCAGTTGTCTTACTGTGTAGAACACGTGAGCAGTCAAGATTTCTGAAGGATGGTCAGCAATTGTGCTATTCAGTGCAATGGTTGAACATGACTATGACTATGGTGTCCTGTTGGATAGCAGATGACCATGGTGTCATGACCGTGATGGAGTGGATGGGTGGAGGTAGTGAGTTTTCCATGGTGTCTACAGACAAAGTGATACTTTGTTAAGGAAGCGCTGGTTTTCAAGCTGCATTTATAAAGTTGGCCACCCTTCATCATCATCGACTTTCCAATTTCTAGATGTTGATATGCAAACCTAATTGTGAACCACAGCCTTCATCTTGTTCAATGCAGTTAATTTTTATAGAGCTCTTCTCACACAGTGACACAGAGAACTTTAACACAGGCATAAGGCAAGAAAAACAAATACATCAGATAAGAAAGAAAGAAAGAAAGAAAGAAAGAAAGAAAAAGAAAGAAAGAAAGAAAAAGAAAAAGAAGACAGTTGACCACTGACTATCATAATATGATGCTTTTATAGAGCTATAAGTATGTTTACTGGTCACGGAGGAAAGGAACAAAAGCTCTCAACTGAAAATCGAGGGAGAAAAAACCTCTGGGGATCCAAGGGCCAGTGGACAACCCAAAAATAAAGCATTACAGTAATTCAGCCTGCTGGAAACAACAGCATGAACCAGTTTCTCAGCATCCTGTCTACATAGGAATCGCCGTAATTTAGCTATTTTTCTCGACCTAAGGAAGTAACACTTAGTCAAAGCGTTTACTTGAGATACAAATGACAGCTTCCCATCCAGCAGGACACCCAAATCCTTGACACAATCTGTACGCTAAATCACAGTCACACACACATTTGCGCACACACAGTCCTTTGAGTGAGTCAAAATGGTAAGATGAACCCTTACACCCCCACCCCCGCCCTTGCCCTCACCCTCGCCCTCCTCCTCCTCCCCCACAGGGCTGCTGCTTGCAGTGAACTTCCAAGGTGTGAAGTCTGCTGGGTGATTTAGCCCGTGAGGCGAAGACGAAGCGAGGCCGCACTCGGGACGCGTCTCGCTCGGACGCTTGTCCTTGGACGTGACTGACGGCCAGCGGCGGGGACAGTGGGTGTGCATGGAGCCCATCTGTCAGCCGCAGGCGACCACGAATCACCTTCCCGGAACCTGCCGCACCTGCCCCGCCCTCCGTGAGCCGCGAACCCTGTGAACCTGTGCTCACGTTCTACCTTTGCAGCCTTCTTGCATTTTCAGCAGTTATTTACTTCATTCCAGTGGCTCAGCAGGAGTTTTTCTACAGCTTGTGTAGACACCTTAAATAGGTTGTTGTTTAAAATGTAAGTATTTATACAGCTGTGCATTTTTACTGGGAAAATTCAGGTTGAGCTCCTTGCTCTCTGGTTGAGCACCAGGGTCCCTCCTGGGTTTGAAAGACATGCCTGTTGGTCACAGATCCTCAACTGCTGTCCCGCCATCTGCCCTAAATACCTGCTTTTTCCTTTGATTTTTTTCCTGATATTGTATCTGTAAAGAGTCATTGAGAAATGTGCACTGCTACTATTAATTATTGTTATTATTTACCCCTATTTATTTGACAGTTCACAGTGTGCCCTGATCAGCTATTTACCCATTTATACAGCAGAATACAGTTACTGCATAAAATCAGGGTAAGTACCTCCCTGAAGGGAACTATAACAGGGTTCGTACCCAGGAATTTCAACAGCAATGTGACAGTTTAAGCTGCCCTGCCCCCTACTGTCACCTGTACCATGCTATGCTGTAGAGACGCAGTAAATTATGACGTGCGCCTGTGAAACCTCCGTCTCCTTCTTTGAATCTGACACTTGAGCCCTCACAGTTGCTCTGTGTGACTTTCAGATAGGAAGCGCACAAAGAGGACCCTGTCCTCATACTGGGTTGTTTGAGTGAGAGCGGCTCATCAGGTCAGGGGTTCGAGGACACCTAGCAGAAGCCTGGGTTTACTTGGTTTTTTAGCTAGCGAAAGACCAGCTGTGACCCAGGACACTTTGTACTCATGAGTGTCTCCTTAACCCACTCCCCCGACTCCTCTTTTACTCTCCACATGGGGCTGGAAAGTCCCCGCCCTGTAGTACTGCTCCAGCGCTTAATCCACATCTTCCCAGCATTCCCTGGGGGACAACCAGCCGTGAAAATACCCGCTGTGATGTTTCGTGATGCTGAGGGCTGTACCTAGGAGGGACACGGCAGCACTGGGCAAGAAAGAGTAAAGTGAAAAACAGAAGTAGGAGTTGAAGTGTTGAGGCTGACAGCCACTGGTCACGCAGTTTCCTCAAAAAAGATGCATCGGAGAGCAGGTCTCGAGGTCCTGAGGGTCACTCTCTCTCTTCTGACGTGCAGAACATTGTACACGACCCAGGTGTTACGTGACTGTTGCTTTCATCTCCATTGTAGGGTTCCCTTGTGGGGATTAATGAAGCGGCAGCCCATCCTGCGTGAAAAAAACGGAGAAGAAGCAAACGAAAGGAGCAACGCTGAGAACCATCCGAAAGATCCAGCGCTGGAAACATGCTGAGAGATAAAGAGCTCTTCAAACACTTCATGATTTACTTATTGTGCCACTTATTCATTCCTCTGACATGTTTCTCCAAAGCACTGTGCACTGATTCACCCATTTACTCTGTATAGCTGGGCAATTTTGAAGAGAGCAATGCAGTACTCAGTACTCAGTACCTGCCTTGATGAAGAGTACCATGGCAATTGGTGGGGTTCAAACCTGCAACCTCCAGCTCTAGAGACAGCAGCTCTTCTGACTCTGCTACCTGCTGCCTAACTTTCTTCACACTGCAATGGGTTTTTTGCTGGAGAAATTGGTGGTTACAAGGTTCCTCAAGGGTATAACAGCAGGGACAGACAGGACCGTGAAGCAGGAACTGTCGGATCACAAGGGAACAGCTCTAAACGTCAGTGTGTAAGTCTGACTGTGTTGTGTGTTTAGTGCAGAGTGTGTGTGTGTGTGTGTGTGTGTGTGTGTGTGTGTGTGTGTGTGTGTGCGTGCGCGCATGCGTTGTATCATCAGCTCATTAAGTCCCACTTCCGGCCTCGCAGCTCAAGCGTCCGCTGTGGCAAAGTCTCCGGAGTGACCATAAAAAGGATGTTTGCGCCTTTCACACGTGTTCCCTCCATAATGGGGCCGTTGAAACACTCCAGCTCACCTCACACCCTCTCGGAGCGACACCTGCAAAAGCCGCAAATTGGCAGCCGGGGCCTTTTTAATATACTGCGCGGCGAAGTGTCCATAAATCACTCAGAACCGAGCCAAAATCGCATGGTTTGTGGAGTGGGGGTAGGTGGCGGAGGTGGGGGGTGTATGAGGGCAGTAAACTCGTGCAGTTTGCTCCTGTTACGCCTCAACCATGAGTAACGTTACCATGTCGCCTCGGCACCGCAGTGACGCCGTACAACTTTTTACCCTGAGGATCGACCGCGTTTTCACACTTCGGGCAGCAAAAGCCACGAAAGCCTCTCAAAGCCTGAGGAGCGAAGAGAATCATTTTTATTTATATTCAGATTCAGCTTTATGTCTGTGATGGGGAAATCTTGCCGTGTCTATGAGTCTGGACTGTGCTTCAAATGTGACCATTCTAGAAAATTCTTGGCATGGAGAGCTGGCCTACAGCACAAAGCACTGTGGGAAACTGGGGCTCACTCTGGGTACGTACATTACTGTGTGTGTGTGTGTGTGTGTGTGTGTGTGTGTGTGTGTGTGTGTGTGTGTGTGTGCGCGTGTGCGTGTGCGTGTGCATGTGTGACACCAACACCCCCCCCGACGATGTCCACCAGCTCCACACAACGCACACCTTTAATTCACACCTCACCGCAGAGGCTGCACGGCTCCAGCAGATAAATACATCTGTATTTTGACAGTTTTACATTAACTGGGGCCTCCGCTCTGTTGACATGAAGCCAGAGGGTGCGAGGCGGCCTCTGACGGGCAGTCGTGGGCTCTGCTAATAAAGGAGCCACTGTGGAGAAGGCCAGCGCTTTGGCATGTTGGCTGGCATGTTGCTGGCGTGTTGGCGTTTTCCAGAGGCAGGGCCGGGTTGCTGTCGCTGTTGGACATGTGAAGCCCTCGCTGTGCACTTTAAATTTGAGCTCTTTCCTTATGTGTGGCCTTGAACCACAGCAGGTACCACAGAGGCAAAAGTGAAAAGCACAGCGTAAAAATCAATGATAATTAAAAATAAACTCACTTCCTGCAACTGAGTTGCATATTTTTATATTTCAGTTCAATTCAGTTCAGTGTCTCGAAGATACAGAGCGCTGAACAAGGGACGAGATCAGAGACATAATACAGATTAAAGTTTGGCTTTATAGTAAATTACTACAGTAACTATGTAATTACTAGGGAATTATGTAAATTATTCATTACTATGTAATTACTAAGGCGAGGAACAAAAAACTCCCACTGGGGGTCCAAGTGCCAGTGGCTGCTCCCCCCACCTGTCCTGGATATTCCAGATTTTAAAGAAAAAAAGAACTTTAAGTCAATTTACAACTATAAATGCACCGTGAAGCTGGGACTAGGAGGCACCTTGACCGTGGGCCCTGTGGGGTTCCGCACGGCACCGTTCTGGGACCCGTCACTTTCTCGTTCTTTGATACCTGTGGTTTGATCAGCCTCGGAAAGGGGGCGACTGAAGTCTGTTCGGATTTACAGTTTCCGGGACCTGATTGCAAGTCTTCACTTTGGGCCACATCCAGTTGTAACAAGAACCCCCAGAGTGGCTATAACACCGAACATCTACTGGGTCAGTTCAGGTCAAAATGCACTGGTGAAACGGACAGAATCTTATTCACAGCTACTTTCTTATACTCTCTGCAACAAAGAAAATTAAAAGACACAACAGCAGGGTGCTGTTTGATCTCAAGTTAGCTGCTATTGGACCAGGTCCCCCAGAACCCACCGGCCCCTCTCCTACCCCTGTGTGCTTGAAGCTCAAGCCCCTTCCAGCTCCAGGGTCTATAGTGGATTTATTGATATTATATTTCACTAAACGACCTTTCATCACAGAGGTCACAAGTGTGCTGCACGCTGCATCCGTGAACAGGCGTGGAAGTGGGGACGGGGGGGTGGGAGTGTGTGTGTGCGCGGCACTTATTCCATGTGCAAGTGATTTTGCTCCTTTTTCCCTCCGCTTCTAAGCAGGGTGACAGAATCAAATGGGCTTTTTTACTTTTTCCCGCCACCGCCGCTCATGTCAACCGGGCTCCGCAGAAACGAGCGGCTGCGATGTAACTCGCGCTCTACTTTCTCTAATGAAAAGAAGGCACGGGCGCCCCGATCCGACGGGTGTCTTTTTCCTGCCTTCCTCTATCGGGGCTTGTCGGAGAACGCGGTGCAAACCGGAGCCTGGTGTGTTCACGGCGGAACCCGCAAGGTTTTTCACCAGGCAGCTCTGTGCTCTTGTAGCCATTCGACCGTTCCTGTTCCATAATTGATTTTACATGTGGCAGATGTTTGAAAAGTGTGCGAATATGGGCCTCCCAGTAACGTGCGCTGTGGCTGACCGTGCTGGACGGTTCTTGACAGGTGCAGGATTACTCTAATGGACTTGGCCGTTGCGTGGGGACCATTCCTGGACAGCAGTCAGGCAGGGTTACCGCAGGCCAGGGGCGGTAGGATGGTGCCGAAGGTTCTGTTCACAAGAACTCCATCTATGAAAGTCCTGGACTGGAGGACGGAGAAAGAAGGATTGTGTGCAACTGCTGATGCTGCCAGGCAGAAGGACTTGCAAGGATGAGGGCAATCGGCGCATCGACCACAGGGGGCGAGGAGACGCGGCCGAAGAGCATGTGTCTGTTTCTACAGAGAGGCTGTGGAAAAAAGAGAGCGCTCCATGGGTGAAGGACGGTAACAGAGCGTCGGAGGGACTGTGGACTGTGCACAGCTTGGGGATGAGTCACCAAGCGTGTTCCAGTGTCCAACCCTGACACCTGGGGATGTCTCCAGCCTGTCTGTGTGCCCTTCTCCACACGGGCATTGGGACGCGCAGCTACGAGGTGCCCACCGTCATGTGAAACACGTGACCTCCCGCAGCTACGGCCGAGGCCCTGCGTTTGGGCCCCTCCCCCCAAGTCCAACATTTATACGATGCGCTCTCCTTTGGAGAGAAGCCGGACCCTTGGCTTGCAGCTCAAAAATCCTCTCGTGAGGACCGACTGCACAGAGACGCTGACCACGCTCAAAGCCTCAAGGGGCCTGAGGGCAGAACTGTGAGCAGGAGGACGAACCAGTCGAGTGACGGTAAGAGTGACCGCGCTGTCAGCAGTGTTGGGCTGTGCAGAAGGTGGCGCTATTTCTACAGAAGAAAGTAGCTCAAGGAATGTATCGCTGCACTCGGGTCCAAGAAAAACGGCATACAATCCCAGTTAACCTTTAAAGGTTTTTTCTTCTATATCATTTATCAACATGTTATTGTAATCATTTATTATAGTTTTCTGTTTCACTGTGACATAAAACCAAATGTTTGTTGCTGATTTTTATCCCAAGGCAATTATGACAGTTCTGTCATTGAAGCTGTTTGACTCAAATAAAGGTAGAGGAAAGGTTTGTTTAAATAACACGATGTGATATTATTTACATTCGATATTTTTTCCTGTCAACAAAATAAATGGAGGATTAGCAGGTGACGCCACCGAACTGTATTGGACTGTTGCCTTGACCCACAGTCATCCCTCTGTCTCCTGGACTCCAGGCAGGGTGAGCCGTGTGGAAGAGGAACGGCCGCTGGGGCGGAAGTAAACATCCCACGGGCAGAAGAGCGGCATTAGAAGTGTCTTTGAAAGCAGCAGTGGCTGAGTGGGATGGTGAGGGGGGGGGGGGATGTCCGCCCTGCGCCAACTGGCCACTGACAGCCGTGGCGGTTCCCTGATGAATGGCTTTACGAGGCCCCCAAAGGAATGGGAGCTGAAACAGTGAGATTTTATTCTTCTGGTTTATGGCCCCTGTGTCGGGATGGGCCCTGTTTTTGTTTTACAGCCGGCCCTGACCCTGTTGCGGCCGCAGGGGGTGGGGGGGCTAGTGGGTGAAGCTGGGCACATCCCGATGAGGAAGAAAACACCGCCAGCAGCACCATGGACAATGACGCACCTACTGCTTGATCTTGGGGCTCCCACCAACTGCCAGGACCATCGTCTCTTATTTATTTATTTAGCAGACGCTTTTCTCCAAAATGACTTCCAGTGACCTCTATGCAGTGTTATCAGCCCACACACCTTATTCACTGCGGTGACTTACACTGCTAGATACACTACTTACACTGGGTCACTCACCCATACGTCAGTGGAGCACTCACTCTCCCTCTGTCACTCACACACTATGGGAGAACCTGAACATCATGTCTTTGGACTGGGAGGAAACCAGAGCAACCAGAGAAAACCCACGCAGACATGGGGAGAACATGCAAACTCCACACAGACTTAGTGGGGATCGAAGCAATGTCCTCTCGCACCACCCAGTGCTACTCGCTGTGCCACCGTGCCCCCCAGCGTCATCAATGTGTGGTGGGGATCTTGTCAGTCATGTTGCTTCACACAATTTTTTGGCTTTTTAGGGAGAGCAGAGCTGGGACTAAGCTATTTGTAGGCATCCCTGAAACTTCCCTGGAAACCCGAGTGTGGCCTGACAGAGGTATCCCGCAGTGGAGACTCGAAGTCCGAATTTCACACGATTCATATTGGAATGGGAGAACTTGAGAAACGAAACGACCCAGTAGTTAGCTCGTCTGTGTCAATTAAATGTGAGGAGAACATCGACCCCGAGGCCCTCCCCGTCGGAGCTCCCGTTCCCCAGAACCATCCCAGATGTTGGCTGTCACCGGGGTCCTGCTGCTGTGGCGGAATCTCGAAGTCTGGCGTATCGTGTTTCAACGCCGTGCGGTTCCTTCGCTCGCAGCCTGGCCACTCGCCGCGAGGCCCCAGGTTTCGTACTTAGCCCACGGTTGCCCCCAGCCTGAGGGCCCCAGACTGCAGAGACCTGTGTACAAGGAGGAATGTAGCATCACAGAGCTGCCTTCTTTACCCAGCTCAGCTTACCTCAGAAAGGAAAGGAGATACAAATGCCTGCTAAATAGCGCATGCAAATGAGATGCAAATTTAAACATAGAAGGAGTCCAATGGCGTGTACTGCTTTCCGTTACCGTGATGCTGCAAACGTGACATCAACGCTGACAAAGCTTGGGCCGACGCCAAGGTTAAGAGAACTGATGCTGTAATGCTCCTGGTCACTGTTCCGAAATTTCTGAGGGCAGGAGAAAAGCCCTGATCACAGGCGGCCGTTGTAAGTAGAGTTTCTATAGTTGGGCCCAACAGAAGCCTACCGCCTTTTCACCGCAAAGAGTTCGCAGAGCCGTCATCTGCTTCTTCCACATCATTTCTATGCAGGCCCAAGGATTATTCCCAAAAGGGAAAGTGATCTAATTAGGCATTAGATTTCCTCCCGGGATCGGCTTCCTCTAAGCAGATACATTATCATTTCAATGTGATTGGTTTGTTTTTTCATGTGGAAGCTCCCTGTGGGACTGTCAGCCAGCCACATACCAGAGCTGCACTCGCCCACTCCAGGGATATGCCTCTGTGTTTCTCCCCTGCATGTTTTTACAAATGGCATCATATTTTAATTTTTTTAAACAGACTATAAATGCTGTTTTTAATTCTGTCATGAGCAGGTTTTTTTGTTAACCAAACAAACTCGTGCTGATTTCAAATTGGCCTCCTGTCACCACATGAAAGGTCATTCCCAAATGTCCCCTGAATCAACATACCTATGTGATGAAAGGTCACATGTGTGTAAACACAAAGGAGTGCAAGCCCATGTAGCGAAAATCCCATGGGCTCATCCTGAAAAGGGGTCTCGAAGCAGCCACCCACCGGCAGCGGGAAATGACCACTCAGTAGATGGCAGTGGTTGGTTGTTCGTAAAGGAATATGGGTATTGTCGGCGGGACAGACAGATCCACGGTTCGACTGCATTGTGGTTTACAGGGGGGCCGCATCCAAGTTTATTTAGTGGGTTGAAATCTACCAGATGAGAAGACTCAGGTCTAATCTGTGTGTTGAGGTCTACAGGAAGGAGAAACATCGGGTACTGCAATGTTTCAAAGCCTACAGCAAGGAAACACTTGAGGTTCTGCTGAGGTCTACAGGATGGACAGATGGAAGGGCATTCTATGTGTTGAGGTCCACAGGAAGGAGAGAGGTAGGGCTGTACTGTTCGCTGAGGTCTACAGGATGGATGGACTCACCTCTATTGTGTGCTGAGGTCCACAGGAAGGAGAAACATCGGGTTCTGTAGACATACAGTATGCCAACGTCTACAGGAGGGACAGACCCAACTGCTGTCCATTGTGGCGTGGTGTATGGGATCTGTGCCACACTGCTCCTCCATCTGCTGGGATCTGCAGGTGGGAGAGTCCCACAGCCTAAAGAGGTCTATAGGTACGAGATGCTGAGAGGGCTCTTGCATGTGGTTGCGTCTGGAGGTGCGAACGAAGAGCCACACCCTCTTCGTTCGTTGGGGGTCCACAGCAAGGAAACCGGGGAGATTTTTAAAAAGTTTGTTTGCAATTATCCTGGTGATCCTCAGAATGGAGTGAAGAAAAGGCTAATTTTTCATACTTTTTCTTTTCTTTTTTCAGACGGGGGAAACATGCACTTTCAATCTTCTTCAAACGCTACAAAAATTGAACTGATGTTTTTGCTAAATAAAATGCCAGAGCTCCGAATCTGAAGTCATTTCCCTCCCATAATGAAATTGGCTACAGTACGAGTGTCTGGTCTGAGTTTTGCGCAGATAAACTTTGCTGATAGTAGCTGTGACAAAACAGATGTTCCTTTTTTCTGATGAGGTGCTTCATCATCTCATTACTGTTGCTTTTGAGGCCACAGTTTATTTCATTTGAGGAGTTTTCTAAGGTCACCAAATGGCTTTACACGTAAACATCAATAAATTAGAATGTTCTGGAATCAGTTTTTAGCTCTGCCCTCTGTGTGTTTAACATACCTTTGTGCTTTAAAAGCAACCCTGATGTTGTAAGTGACCTAAAACTAAAGCACTGGCTAAATAAATATTGCTGTCCTGAAAGCAAAGGGCTGGGGTTTGAACCTGCACTCCTGCTGCCGTAGCCTTGATAAAAAAATTTACCTTGATTTGATACAGTGAAAATTCAGCTGCTGCATGGAGGGATAAATCAGTGTAAGTAGCTTAATGTACAAAGCTAAGTATCTTTGGCGAAAGGGGTGACATTAATGAATAAACGTAATATTTACCACATACGGTCCTGCTAAGACAGTATGAACGCAGTAGTGGAGGAGAATGAACTCTGTCCCATTTCTACGTCACTCAGAATTATCGTTTTCTTTACGAGGCCTCCTTTCGAGGTGCCCTTTAGTACCTCATTAAACAGGAGCGTGTTATGGCAACCAGACTGTTCTTTGCTCCTGCTCCTTGTGTGGGAAAGACATGCTTTCTAGGCCTGAATTTAGAGCTGCTGCTCAGTGTGTGACCAAGCAGAGAGCGAGAGGCAAACAAGGTGTGTAAACCCTCTGTTCTGGCCCTGCTGTCGTGCAACAAAGCCCAAGCGCTTCCACGCATACCTTCGGACAAAGGGGCAAATTGTGTTTTTCGGGGAGATGCTGGAATGTTTACCACATTTCTGTCACGCGAAACATAGGGAGCTGGGACGGCTGGACCCAAGTGCAACGTTGTTCGTCCAGAGTCGAGGGATGAGGCGAGTTCTCGGTGTCGGGGACAGGTGAAGGGTCGGTCGATCAGCGGTCAGGGTCAGAGCGAAGATCCATGAGCGAGGTCAGGGGACCTAGCGAAGGGTCGGTCGAGCGGCGAACAGTACAGGAATGAGGATCCGTGGACGTGGTCGGGAAACGAAGCGAGGAGTCGCAAACCGGAGAATGTGAACCGAGAGCTAGCGAAGCGTGTGAGCGAAGCGTCATGAAGAAGGGCGGTTGTCCCTGACAAGATTCCGCAAAGGTATGGGAACTGAGGAGGGTCTTTTAAAGGGTGAGTGATCAATCAGGTGCAGGAGCATCATCGGGTGCTGTCGGTTGCGTTGTGGACGTGACAATTCCGACATTTCCACTTAAGTCTGCTGCCACTTCCGTCATATTTATTTCTAATTTTCCTGTGCTAAAAATCCCATTCTGTCCTCCCCAGATCAGCCCCGGTCCAGTCGGAGCTGGGCGAGTTCAGTGGCAGCGGACTTTCTGCACACACTCAGTTAATCGGGGAGGATACTGACTAATGAGGGGGCTAATAGCGCACGCCGACCTTTACTTTGCCTCTCCGCATCAGGGCTCCCATGGGCAGGCAGCCGGGCCACGTAATTGCTTCCATGAAGCACGCTATGCCCCCTCGGGTCTGCGTCTTCCGCCTTCCGCGGAAAAAAGCGCTCGTGTTGTGACACTGATTGTGGGCTTACCTGCCACAATCTGTCATGTCTCATTACATACAACACGGGATCTGAGAAAAACAACCCCTTAGTCTCATTTCTCCTCCTCATATTTTCCAAAGACTCAGATAAAATTATTTCTGCTGCATTTATCCTCTGAAACATAAATATACGTTTATTAATATTGCTTGAATGCAAGTGATGTTGATGCTTTTCAATATACTTCCACCTGTAATTTCTTGCAAACCACATATTTACATATAGAAAAAGTGGTCTGGAAATAAATCCATGCAGTAATGGAATGCAACATACGCAGGAGGTGTTTTCTGCCATCGTGGGGGAGGACATAAAAGTTAATTTTGAGCGATGGTGAACACCTGCCACACAGACCAACCTGCAACTCTCGCTGGGTTGCTCAACGTAAACCTGACTAACTGGGGATTACCTCCTGAGCAGAGACATCTGCACCATGGGCACAGGGAGTTGTAAGTTCAGGCCTCAGCAGGAGGTGGAGAAGCATGGTAGAGTTGGGTGGGGATACAAGAACTTTGGCTCAACCCAGATGTGAGCCTCAAGCTACTACGTGACCACAAAAATAAGGACTTTAATTACAGAACTGACACATAGGAGTCAATAGAGTACGAGTGTGAACATGAGTGACTGCTGACCAAACCTAAATGAACATGCAGTTAACCTTCACAATTCCTATCATCCTTCCTAAAAAGCAGCTCTTGAACCAACTGTTGCAAACCCAACCCCAAGACATCTCCATCCGGTCTACCTCTAACACCCTGAAGCCCAAAGCTCTCATGATAAACCATCTTGTTTCAGTACATAACTCAGTGAATCCTGGTCCAGGTGCATCTACTAGGGCCTGATCTTGACATGCCTAACAAGTCATCCAGTTCAGCTGATCATTGGGATCCAACATATGCGTAAACTTCATTCCATCACCTTCAAAATGGATAAAAGTATGAAGGCTGCCAAAAATGGTTTAATCAGAATGATCAGATGTCTCTTACCACATAGATCACGTTGTTCATTCTGAGGCCCTTGAAACAAAAGGCACTCTTGGGAAATTAGTTCTTGTGGAGAACCAGAGCCTAGCAGTGTGCTCTGTCTTCCACAGTCTGTTATGTTGGAAATGTGAAGCAGTCGGAACAAGCAACTCAGCATAAAAGATGGATGGGGTGGAACTAAAGGGCCAAAAGTGGCTGATTGACTGTCAGGATAGAGACCAGATGTATCGCATCATTCGTGTTACGGTTGTTGGGGAAAGGGTCCATATGAGGGTGTTTGTGTGGAGGGAAATATGTACTAAAAACCTCCATTCATCTCTGGTGACAACACACAAAGTGTTGATGTGAAAGATCTCAGCTTGCTGCTCCTTCCTGCATTCCTTGCAGCGGATGTCTTTGCATGTTGACTTTTGTGCCATACCTGGTCCTACGGAAGCCCCCAGTGCACTCTCCAGTGAGTCTCTGCATCGCTTGAGTTCTGGCCAGAGTCTAAAGTTTAATTTTACAGCATCTGTCTGATGGCCTGGATGTGTGTGAATGTGTGAGTGCATGCGTGTGGCCCGAAATGGGACTGCAAACTTCAGATCGTCTGGCATCTCGTGAAGTTCATGTGAATGAAGGTGCGACATGTGGGGAACCTGCCACATTGGCCTGTGTCAACGTGGGTCTCATGGCCATTTTCCTTAGCTAACTTGTGGGTCACATGTCCATTGTCCTCTACCATTCACGCTCTGTAGGTCATATAGCTTGATTGCACCGGAGGCAAGGCCAGGCCAGGAGAGGCTACATTGTCAAAGCTAATTAATGACAGTGTTCCACGTCTGCGTCTGTTTCGCCAAAACATCACTGCAAATACAAGCAGAAGCCTAGCGGGACAACGGATTTGACTTCTGAAGGGTAATTAGAAGTGATTCTAAGTCTTGTTTATTTCACCGATGTTTGGAATCCGCTACAGTAGGCTTCCATTCAGAGCAGTTCATTTATCCTCCCAAAATTAATCTGGAAGCTTAAATGCGAGGCCGATAGTGTTTCCGAGTCTAGCAATCCGCACTTCAATTACAGACGGTCCAAAAATACTCGTTGCCAAAGTTTGAGTGTCTGACAGGCTCTTTCCGCTGGGAACGAACTTGGCTGTGGTCTCCCATGGCAATCACAGCAGAGAAGCAGGCCTCCGATGAATATGAACGGGGGCTCGAGCAGGGACCTTGTATGTTGCCTCAGCGTGTGTTTGTGTTGAAAGCCAAAACCTCCAGTTAATATCAGCGGCCCCAGAGCACAGCAACCGAACGCAGGCAAAGTGGGAGGAAAGAGAGCGGTACGTCACCAGTGCCATGGCCTGACCAAACATTTTTCACCTCAGACAGGAGACGTCAATGGAGCTCCATAACCTCAACTCATCTTCATGAGGAACTGTCTGTCATGTTGGTAGATCAAGGATCTTAACCCGGCACTTGCTTCATGGGATCTTTCCGGTTACCAGATGATAGTCCCTTCCTTGAAAATGTCACACACAATTAATGCATATCGGAATGCTCTGGAAAAGGGAAAGTGAAAGGTAGCTCTTCTAAGGGCCTGTGGGAAATGCCACCCACGGCAGTTAAAGGGAAGAGGGAACCTACCAATTCCATGACATGGTACTCAGTCAAGTTTCTAATTTATATTAACCCTCTACACAGTGAGTGGGAGCGCAGATGTTCCCCAAGGAGAGTGGAAATAGCAAACTGATGTTTATGGTCATTCTTTCTTTATTTCTTTCATGGGATCTGTGGATTTTTCTAAACTTGGATTTGACTGGTGACTATTTTGATTTTTTACTTTTTTCGTTGCTCTGACTGACTGTTTTTGGCCAAATATGCCCCCTGAAAGTTTCCTTCATTTTTTGCTCAACTCCCTCTATTATCCCAAGCTCAGCATCTCTTCTTCAGCTCTCATCAGTATCCTATGTTTATCTTCTCCACTTTGTCTGTATTCTCTTCCATGATTCCTGAACTTGTGAGGGCACATTAACATTGAAACGGCTGGAACCAACACCCCTATATGCTGCAAAACCATCCCCATATACTCAGTAGCTAAGAGTTTATATCAGGCCGGAAAACTGGGAAGACTGGGATAATGTTCAGTCAGGTTGATTTGACAGATAGATAGATAGATAGATATACTTTATTGATCCCACAAGGGAAATTATGTTACAGCAGCAGAACACAAGTCAGATAAATACTTGAAATATAGTAAAAAAAAATCGTATAAAACAAGTAGAAAAATACAAGATAAAAATACAAGATAAAAAATATAAGTATGTACAATTATATATACAGTTGGAAGAATAAAAGAATAAAAAGTATATTAAATAAATAAATTAAAACAGTATGTAGTGCAACAGTAAAGTGCAAGTTGTACAAAACGGTAATATAATCATTATGAAGCAGTAACAAAATGAACTAACAATAGTGCTGAATAGTTCATCTGTCACACAGAGGTGAGCTGTTGTACAATGTTATTGCGAACGGTAGGAATGATTTCCTGAACCGTTCTTTACGGCAGCGGAGCTGAATGAGTCTATTAGAGAATGAGCTTCGCTGTCTCTGCACTATTCTGTGAAGTGGGTGGGATGGAATGTCCATGATGGAGAGCAGTTTGTTCAGTGACCTCCTATTCCTCACCGACTCAAACGTCTCCATGTTCTGTCCAATGATGATACCGGCCTTACGGATGAGTTTGTTCACCCTGCCTGCATCTCTGGCATTGATGCTGCTCCCCCAGCAGACCACGGCAAAGTAGATGGCGCTCGCAACAACAGACTGGTAGAAGATCTCCAGTATCTTGCTGCACACATTGAAAGATCTGAGCTTCCTCAGAAAATAGAGTCTGCTCATTCCCTTCTCGTACACAGCATCAGTGTGGTCCCTCCAGTCCAGACTGCTGTTCAAGTGGACACCTAAGTACTTGTAGTTCTGAACAGTCTCAACCTCCTCCCCCAGGATCTTTATGGGTCTGACTGCAGTTCTTGTCTTCCTAAAGTCGACGACCATCTCCTTGGTCTTCTTGACATTTAGCAGCAGATGATTCCTGCTGCACCACTCCACAAAGTTATCCACCAGGTGCCTATACTCCAACTCCTGTCCATCTTTAATACACCCAACCACTGCAGAGTCATCAGAGAACTTCTGCAAGTGGCATGATTCAGTATCATACTGAAAATCAGAGGTGTACAGAGTGAACAGGAATGGTGACAACCAATTTGTGAATTTATGAAGCTTAAGCATATAGACTCAGACGCCAATGGACCTCTCCAACTCTCCATTGGGACTCCACTAGACTTCCGTACCTTTCCATGAAGACATCATTGGATGTCTGTAAGTCTTCATGGAGATTTCAACAGTCCTCTGCACTGTTCTATGGAGACATCACTGGACCTCTCTGTCTCTCAAAGGAGACTTCGATAGATCTCTGTACTTCTCCGTGGACACTTCGCTGGACCTGTCCAGTTTTCCATTAAGACTTCATTTGACTATTCACCAGTCTCATCCACAGCTCCACTCAGGTCTTGAAAGGCCCTCGTTTCACTCACATAGCTACCCTTATCTTGAAGGAGGACTGTCAACAGACAACGGCGGCTCAGTGAGGTGGCAGATGAAGGGAGGGCAGGACTGTTCAATGAACCATCCATTATCCACGTGACAACACAGCAAGCACACAGGCAACATTTTTGTGGAAGAGACTACATTTCAAATCAGTGTACTTTCCAAAACTTTCCGTGGATGTCATAATGGAAAGTACAAGACATCTTGACACATAGTCATAAACTGGTCTTTATATAATTTCCAAACATGTTTCTGAAATGGTTTGTGAATTTATGAAGCATAAGCTGAGTCAGTTTCGAACAGCATGAAGTGTAATGGAGATGGTCACGGGCAGCAGCATTGCATTTCGAGCTGCAGCCCAGTCTGTCACAAATCAGGTTTTGGCTACTGAAATGGTTATGCTTAGCTTCTTGTCCAAGTCCCGCAGAAGATCGAGAAAACTTTTATGACCCAGGACAAGTCTCTGTTCACTCAGAAAGTACACAGAAGATGACACATGGGATGTCCGAGCCGATCCAACATTTAAAGTCCAATCATTCACTCAATCAATAAATCAATCAAATTTCTTTGGATGTACAATGTTAGCTGCATTTATTAAACAAATATGAACATTATAGATTCTCTTTCCGGTTGTGGCCGAATAAACGAGCCCACTCGTTGTTGGAAATCCTCCTCAATAAAGTTCCTGACGCGACCGACTGAGTGGAACGGCCTTCTGCTTCCAGAGCGACCAACCAGCTCCCCCCAACCAGTTATTATCCAATAAAAGGTCCCAGCGGATGCTCATGTTCCATTTATTGGAGAACTGAAAACAATGGGATTTTTTTCTGTTCAACATCAATGGTTTTCCACCATAATGCAGAGCTGTTTCAGAACCATCCCGGTGTCTGTGAATAGACGGTGCATTCCTCTACAGCGACAGTGGTTTCGGTGGATTCCTTCCAGAAGGGTTTTATGGCGGATAAATCCTCCATTCAAATAATCCCTCATGAAATGGGCGTTGCTCGAGTAGCAACAGCCAGTCAAAAACCACAACTTCCAATTGCGATGTTTGATGGATGATTGTTATTGAGAGCCTCGTGTGCCATTGTCTTCCAGTCACTCTGATCCCGGTTCCAATTGCATCCAAGTCTGGCATGGTCTGTAGTGAAACACTGAAGAGATACACACACGCCGAACAGCCCGTCTGCTGGTTCGCATGATGAAGTGACAATGGATTCACCATTTCAGCCCAAGTAAATTGAACGTTGTGTGCCTGTCCCGTGAGTAACATCAACACATTCCGTTGATACTCTTGTGTATGAAGGTTCAAAGACTAAAGAGTTGTCTTTGTGTGTCTGTGTAAGATCTTACTCGGTGCTGATGAAAAACCCCCGTTTTTTCATATAAGTATGTGATTTGTTCTCTGTTGAGCACATTATGCAGATACTTTGTTCTTTACCACCTCTGCTGTAACAGTACGAGACCATTTCATTACACTGTCAGAGTCGGTGGGCCAAGCAGCCTATTCATGCCCCTCAAATTGCTTCTGTTGAGTGGCCTCAGGAGATTGTTAAGACTTGTAGAAGTATAAAGCTGCACGACTGTTTAAAAAAAAAAACATATTTCTTTGGCAGACTCTTGAAAGTACTCGACAAGAGTTGGGATTGTACGCCGCAATGCATTGTGGTTCCTTGGGTTTGTGAAACCTTACCTTGCAGCAACACTGTTAACTCCCACCAGGTCTCTCTTCAGTCACAACATTCTGATGTAGTGGTTACAACATTCATCTTTCAAAATGTCAGTGTTTTCACACACCAATGTACTTTTTATGATCTGTCTGTAGATGTATGGCACAGTAGGCGAATGTTTCTGAAGGCCAGACTGAGTCATCCTCTTGGTAGCACAATATTTTCCTGTTAAGAAACATTTAAGTTACAGAAGAAGCTATTGCTGAAGTCACATGTATGTCCTCCCTATAATGGCGTGCATGTTAGAGATGTACAGAGCAGTGCATTGTGTGGTTTGATCCCATGGATTGCATGTACTTTTTCCATAATTTGGTTCCAGTGGTGCTTTTCAAGCATGTTGACAGCAGTAATCTGTTGAGCGTCCGTAGCCATGTGTAAAGAAGGCATGAGGACAGGGGCTACATGAAGTAGATGGGGTAGGGTTAAGGGGGGTTATTAAGGCCTGTTAAAGCAGATGTCCAGTGTTGTGGAATATTCTGGCCATGTCCGTATCTGAGATCAGTGCAGTTTCGGGCGAGAGATTTATCACGGCTCTGGGACTCACAACCCAGTTCGCGTTAAGGCAGCTGCTCGGCCCAATTAGTGCCGAGAGAAGGTGGAGGAGGCCTGGGAGCCCGGTTGCCAGCCGGGGGGGTTGTTGGCTTTTGCACTCACGTTGGCTTCCTGCTGGAGGGGAG
The DNA here is from genome assembly GCF_900964775.1 of Scleropages formosus. Taxonomy (NCBI): domain Eukaryota; kingdom Metazoa; phylum Chordata; class Actinopteri; order Osteoglossiformes; family Osteoglossidae; genus Scleropages; species Scleropages formosus. The sequence goes on along the minus strand of NC_041814.1, from coordinate 31,759,056 downwards.
TGAAAAAACAACTGAGCTGCCAAAGAGATTTATAGAGTCACTGGGGATGGACATTGCCCAGGAGAATGTCAATGGTGTGTCGAGACCGGGCGACAGCGCTGTATTTCTTGGTTACCCAAATGTCCCTCACTGCGCTGTAAAATACTTTGTGTTATTGCTGTTTTCATAGCTGGGCTGTTGCCTCTGCGGTGGGCCGTTCCTTATGGGACCTGTCTCCTCCAGCCCACTTCTGGACGTTTACCCTGTGTCCAGGCTTTGGGGCAAAGGGCCCATCTTTGTCTCCTTTCAGGGTCATCAAATTGGCAAACAGGAACGAGGGGTCTCATTCATCATGGAAAATTCTAACTGTTCAGAGCATTGTGGATTTTTATGGTGTGTTTTTCTGTATGGCTTTGTGTTTTACAGAGAAGGTAATTGGATACCAATGCTCTTGTTTCCAAAGTAGGAAATAAAACTATGAAATCGAAAGAATGATTCTCTGAAGTGTTTTTTTAAAAACATACTGTGGTTCAAAGGACTTTGCTAGACCTCTGAACCTCTCCATGGAGACTCAGCTGGACCTGTGGACACCTCTGTGGAGAATCATCTGGAATTCTCTACCTCTCCATGGCAAATCCACGGAATCTCTATATCTCTCTGACTTCATCATCTGACCTCTTCTTTTTGTCTCCTGCTGACCTGCAACTGCACTGTGAGCCTGATCATTATCTAAGAATCACAGATTCTAACATGTAAAAAAATCTTTGTTTTTACTTTCTGCGATGCGAGAATTTAATATTGTGATTGGTTGACAGAAGATCATTATTTTGTTTTTCAAGCAACCAAGTTTACCCGGAACAGCCTACAAATGCATATATAAAGACAAATAAGCCTAAAATATAAGGAACTACAAAAACAGAGGAAGTGGTGCCCAAACACATGATGAATGTGAATAACAACCAGGCATGGTGAAACAATGCTTCTTTTTCTTTATGCTTTCAATGAGTACATTCTAAAAGGGGGAAAGGAAGGGGTTAAAAACAGAAAAATTACTAGTTTCCAGTAAAAGGGGTCAAATCTGAATGGATATGAAGAAGCTTAGGAAAAGACATTGGGCCTTAGTTGGCAAAGACAAAGATCCTGGCTTCAATGAGATTGTGCGAGCATCCATTGGCCTTGGGTCTGTGTGGAGGAACCGGATTCAGCTCTGTTAAAGACCACCTTAACGCCCAGTTGAATGGCTACAAAGACCCTACAAAGACCCTACAAAAGCCCTATAAAGGGGCTCTGAAACATTCTGCTTTTTCACTTGACATGAAAGGAGGAAACACAGAGGCGAAGACGATGACATAAAGCAACTCCTTCCTTCAAAGGCGCACGCAAATGGAAACGTTAAATATTTTTGATCCTGGAGACACCTTCAGGCGTCACAAGGTTGTCAAGCAGACCATATCGCCGTTGACATGCTGGGTATCGGAGTTTGTGGGAAGTTAATGAACACTCACTTCCCTGGTGCCCCGAGGTCATTATAAGAAAAAAGGAGGAAAAGAAAGCAAACAATCGATACAAAAACCAACAGTGCATTTCTGTGTGAGCAGAGGACAAAAGTAGGCCAGGCTGCTTGAAACAAACATGGTGCTTTTGTGTGATGGCTTGTCTGCTGAGGGCCAAGGCAAAGGTCACGTTCTAGAATAACAGCTGACATGTCCCTCCTGGCAGACCACTCCAGGTCATCTAGATGAACAGACAAGAAAAACTCAATCAGCAGTTAAATTGCCATCAGAGCATTTTGTGGCTGTGATTGAAAACATGGAAATTCATTCATGTGACTTCTTTCTTCAATCAACTCTCGATTTTAGGTTCGTACACAAAGCCACACACACCAAATTAGCCATTTATAAAACAGGGCCATTTCTACTCTCAGTTGTCGATTCAGGATAAGTACCTTGATCAGGGGTAAAACAGAAGGGAAGGGAGATTCAAACCCAGGTTTTTCAAGAGCCGGGTGTCAAGAGAAGAGAAGAGAAGAGAAAAGATGTTTAGGGATGCTTAGGGTCTACTGTGGCAATTCTGATCTCATATGAAACCTTTACAGACCATCTAGTTTGGTCAGACTCGGGCAGGGTAAAGCACTGTTAAGCCAGGTAGGACACCCCCTTCTCCAAACCCAGGCCCGGTGCTAAAGACGTACTTTAACCAGCTCAGTCCGCACGAAAGCACGGCCTCACCTCTAATGACAGAGCTCTTCTCACAGTTCAGAGGGGCCCACAAAGGTCAGTCACCAAGTCCAAGTTGGTGTGCAGTGGAATCTGGTGCCTGTGGGGTCCCTCGTGTGCTGAGTCCCGTTCCACCGAGGACCAGTAATGCAGCTCCTTCTCAAACTGGAATGCCCATCAGCGCAGGGTTCCCACTGGCCTGTAGATGTGCTCACACCCTTCTGTTTGTGCTGCATGTGTGACACACGATCGCACATGAGCGTCAGCGACAGTTTCGTTGTAAACCTGCGTCCAATTCCGAGTGACTAACGTTATTAAATTATTTCCCACGATGCCTTGCAGTGGCAGCAGGCTGGATGGAGAAACAGCACCTGGCCTTTGAGCTGCATGCCGACAGCGCTTGGATGGAGTTCAGTGCATGCGCCACATCGAGTTTTATCTAGCAGACAGCAAGGAAATATGGTGAAAAAGGTGAAGGACTTTTATTACAGGGTGAAGAATGACAATGAAAAATACAGGAGACAATTTCTAATTATGACGTAACATTAATACTCCCGTGGGCGTGCGATGGTGCAGCGGGTTTGGCTGGGGCCTGGTCTGTGTTGGGTCTGGGGTTCGAGTCCCGCTTGGGGTGCCTTGTGACGGACTGGCGTCCTGTCCTGGGTGTGTCCCCTCCCTCCCCAGCCTTATACCCTGTGTTACTCTACTTGGGACAAGCGGTTTCAGCCGGTGTGTGTGTGTGTGTGTGTGTGTGTGTGTGTGTAAACTCCCGTGTTAGAAATAATGCAAAATTTACTCTTGTGCACTTGCACAGTGTTACCATTATTTAAAATACTATAAATATTATAACCCCATTGCACTATTGTAAATACCGTAAATACTGTAACATTGTGGTAAATCCTGTACATTCAGGAACACTATTACACTGTTGCAAATATTAATTCATATGGAGCTGTTGGAACTGTCTTGATTTAAATGTGACCACTGTAGGATTGTAAATCTTTCTGTATTGTAGGGTAGTAAAATGCACATGCTAATGTACTGTAATTTTACAGTAAATTATACAGTGCAAGTACCACGCACTGTACACGTGTCACGTGGAGCACTTTGCTCCACTTGGTGGGGCTGTGCTGACGCCACTCAGAGCGCTCATTACGATGTGAGCAACAAGGGGAGTTAAAAATACATCTCTCTCCAACTCCGTCTCTCTCACACACACACACACACACACACACACACACACACACACACATACATGCACACACGCACACACGCACATACACACACACAAAATAAACTGTACAGCGCTTCCATTTGGCGTTATCCATCCCTTTCCTCACACCTGAATTATTGAGGAGCTCATTAGTGGCAGCCGCGGAGGTGGAGGCGGCGAAAGTGCACTTACCGCGGGGCCGCTCGTGGCGCACCGGGGGCCGTCTTAAACAAAGAGCCTGATTTATACAGGAGGTGCTAAAGGCTTCTGGGTGAAAGGCCCTAAAAGTGCTTTATGGGACTTTTCCAGTCAGGGCTTTCCTGACACTGGGTTCGAAGAGAAAATGTTGGTGTAGCACTTATTTAATTAAGCGGCCAAGTGTTAATTCTGTCGTGGCGGAGAGTCTCGTGGACACACAGTTCAGCAGATGGTCAGCAGAGGCTCTCGAAAAACACCTCATTACAAAGTGACAGGACTTCAGTGGAGCGTCCACCTTGAGGGCTCCTCTAGCAGTGGCCCCGGTGCTACTTTCCAACAGCACAGTGTCACCGGTGGCGATCGGGGCTGGCGAAGAACAACAGCACGTCTCACGCCAACTCAGCACCCGAGAATTCTGGGTAATTTCTGTGTGGCATTATAAAAATGAGAGAAACAACTGGACCCTGCAATATAAATGTATAAATCAATGTGAGCAGTTAGTTTTAGGACTTTATATCGTACGTCTCCTGGCAGACAAATGGATCAATATATAACCGAGGTTGTTTTCTGGTTGTTCCTAGGCGCACGGGAGGTGGGTGACAGATGGACCATACTTTCCCACAGCTCTTCTTCCTGGGCTTTCAGTGAAAAAGCATCTTGTAGACAGTGCATGTGACACATGTGTCTGGCTGTGTCCTTGCTCTCCTGTACTTCTCAGGCCTGGCGTGTTTCACACAGCGACTGAAAAATGGGCGCGGAAGGACATGGAGAAGTTAGTGCTGTTACCTTGTAACGGAGGGTTTTAATCTGGAGGGAGCCTGGCATTGTACTGTAAGTTCTGCTGAAAAAAGTGTCCGGTAAACGTATCAGTAATGATAAATGACGCTACAGTGACTGCATTTATTAACCTCAGTGAGGTCAGTGATGACAATCTGGTCCATAAATGGGTAAAAAAAACATCTTGTTCAGAGAAACAGCTGATTTTGAATTGATTTATTGGGCACAGAGTGGTTTAAATAATGCAGACATGTTAGCTGTCCCCTTCCTCGTGTGACCTGCAGTATCAGCGAGGGGCAGCAAGGGTTGTAGTGGCAGGTACTGCTGTCACTGGCCTTGGAGGTTGCAGGTTCAAATCATGTTCTGCTGTAGAACCCTTGAGCAAGGTGCTTGTCCTGAATTCATACAGTAATAATTACCCAGCTGTGTACATGGGTAAATCACTGTAAGCAGCTTTTGAGAAAAGTGTCAGATAAATGAAGGTGAATGGAGAGCGATGGGATGTTCTTTGCTCTCATCCCCTCGCTTACTAGGCATTTGAGACGTGTCTGGTCCAGATCATGTGGAGCTGGAGCACCAGGGGTTCGGATGTAATTCGGAGGGGCGCAACCTTTCTCCCTGATCACACCGGGGTGCGAAAGCATAGTGCCACACGGAGCGGACGGTGCCCCACCTGCCGCTGTCTGGGCACAGAACCCTGGGTTTGGTGTGTCCAAGGACAAGAAGGTGAACCATGAGGTCACAGGAGGAGCAAATACATTCCAGCTTTTGCTCGTTCTCACACTCACACGCTCGCACCAAATGTGCACGGATCCCAGGATGCTCCGGGACGCTCAGACATGAAAGATGAGCCGGAGCGCTCGGTGTTGCAGGAACCCGGCGGACTCCACTGGCTGTGCGACAGGAGGGCTGCGCGCCGCCCTCGCTGACATTGTGCGAAGGACAGTGATGTATATCCTGCTGAATGCCGACGCCCGGCCTCTCCGTTTCCACAAGTGGGGCACGCTAAAATGAGCCCGATTGCCAGAGCTTTATTAGCGTTATACAGGGGACTGGGGGGGGGGGTGGGGGGGGGCAGGCACAGGGAAAAGGGAGCCATTTATTTTGTGTGCTGTGCTGAAAACATAATGAAGTGATTGATCTTGTCTGTCGACGTTTGCCGATATAACACGCAGCGATACGCCTTGGCAGCGCCGTTCGGGCGACTTCTCGCCCGTTCTGATGAAGTCAGTGCGAATTGAAATGGGAAAGAGGACGGCGGAGAGAATAAAATGATTCGATGTGACTTAAGTGATTTGTCTGGAAAGAATGACCGCTGGGCTCTAAATGATATCATGGAATCGGTTCATTGATGGTCTGTTTGTGTTTGCAATGGAAAATTAAGATGTGTCGTGGTGCTTTCAGGGAAAAGGAGCTCAAGTGGTAAAAAAACCCCTCTTGTATTGTTCTGTCTCTTCTGTTCTAAGAGGGAAAGACAGACGCAGAGCTGCCAGGCATTTATTTCATTGCACAATTCTGGAAACTCATGTCATTCGTTCATTGTGTGTGAGGTGCTATATTTGATCCCGAGAGTGTAAAACGAGCACAGAAAACACTGCGGATGTATAGATGTGTGCGGCGGGGCTGAGACAAGGACCCGCATGAACTGTCCACACGAGTGGTAAAGATGATCTTGATGAGGGTCAAAATGTGCGCCGTGATCCGATTACAGCTCTGAACTTCATTTCATCGGTTTAGGGTTCAGCTTCAGCAGGTGACCACATGGTTAGAGCCATCAAATAGCAAAGGGAAGGGCTTTGGTTCAAACCCCACCTCTTGCTGTAGTACCCTTGATCAAGATCGTTACCCTAAACTGATACAGTAAAAATTACCCTGCTGAAAAGTACATTTGATTGTAGGGTCTGAACACTATAAATGGCTTTGGACGAAGGTGTCAGATAAATCACGACATGTTGCTCCATGTAGAAGAACCCGACTCTCTGTGTGTCATGAAAACACGGCATGAGATTTCAGTCTATCAATGAGTAAGCAATGGAACGCTGGAAGGAAGGGCAGGAGTTCGGTCCCCCGGTAAGAGACGCAGTAATACTGTCCTTCAATCTCCTGCGAAAGTGCAGATGTCCCCTTCAAGTGTCTTTATTCAGCGTGTTCACAAAGAGCAATTCCTGGGGAGCTTCTCTCTGTGTTCATGTGGCTTCAAGACCATTACTTGCAAACAAATGTTTATTTGAAGGAAGAGTTTGGGCCGAACTGGGTGCTACCGTTGCCACCTTGGCGTAGGAAATTACGAAATTCAAACAGTTACTAATATTGCACGGCATTGTACCTCGGAACTGAAGGTTTCTATCCCGCTGACGTAGAACTTGTGTGGAAAATATACTGCTGCTGGACTGGAGTTTGTGTGGTTCAAGGTCTACAAATGAATAGGAAAGGAAAGGGAAACGAACAATGTGGTAATGTGCTCCTAATTATAATGGATGGATGGGTGTGTCATCGGGTCGAGTCCAACTCACAGCGACCACTTGCATGGTTTCCGAGGGAAGGGAGGAACGCCTATTTATAGTACATTTCGCTAAGTTTCAATTTAAGAGCCATCAATAAAAATTCATGAATTAATTAGTTTTAATCCCCACATCTATTTCGTTTTTGATGCATTTTTTTGGTTCTCTTCCCCCAGGTTCCCTGAGAAACGCAGCCATTCCAGCCGAGATCTAGACTGGAACGTGAGCTCACTGCCATTTGCTGAGAAGGTCAGGACTCCAAGGAAGACCAGCTCCCCCCTGACCAGAACCCAGCGATCCGCCTGCCCCTCAATACCTGGCACAGTTCATTTCCCTGTCCAGTTGCCCCTCTCCCCTTCACACCACCAGGCTCAGACTGACAGGGGTGAGAAATGGGACAAAAAAGCTTTACCTGGAAAACTACTGCCTTACTTTGTCTATGTTTATCTTGTTTTCTGAAGAGGCACAAACACGTCCCTGAGACACATAGCGAAGAAGCCCGTTTTACTATATCGTTTCAGACACGGAACCTCCGTCAGCTGGGGGTCCTTTCTGCAACAAAGGATTTCTGGAACACTCATCACACAGGTGAGACTCATCAAGAACGATGAGGGAGCCACCTTTCAAGGACAGAACTTCCCAACCGCCCCTTTGACAAAGTACGGAGCGAAAGCACCGACTTTATTTCAGTTTATAACTTTGGGTACAGCCTACGAAACACTCAAAGGGCTTGTATCCCAATAACAGCAGGGCTTGATCACTTGCTACACCCCAGCAAGGACACTGTGCTCCTCCACCTCTGGTCAAGGGGTCCAAAATTGAAAGCCCATCCTCCCTCCATTTTGTCCCTTGATTCAGTGGGAGGAGCTCCATCTATTCCTCAGAGCTGCTGAATTCCTTCCAGATTGAAGAAGGGTCTCAAACCCATCTCTTTCACTTGTTGAAATTGTAGGAAACCCCATTTTTACCATGGTTTCAGTGAGTTGGGTGCATTAGCTGGATATAAAATATGCTGGATAATTATAATTACTGTCTGACTCAAGACTGTAACCCGTTCAAAACTTGACCTTGTGAACTAAGTTATTTGGAGTTTTTAAAAAAAGATGCTCATGTTTCATTTAACGCTATGCTAAGTGCTGCTCGTGCCAAGTATTAGTTGATAATGAAAAAATGAAATAATGCTGGCCATGTCTGCTATAGAATTATACCTATCTGCTGGAATGCTTTTCCTGAAAGTGCGACGATGCGGTACAGATACACTCCTTCCAGGTTGGTCTTTGTCTGTTCTTTACAGCAGTATGTAGATATAACGCCTCTCTAGGGCAGATTGACACTGATTCCGTCGGGACTCCTGTCTATGGAGCGCGCTGTTCATGACAAACACAGAAGAGAGCTGTGTGTGGAAAAGTTGATCTGGAAAGACCAGTGAGATGGACATGTCCAGCGAACACACCCTTTTACACCTCATGCTCTGAACAGGTCAGAATTAAAGTGGAAAAACCCACCATGCTGATGCGGACTCCATCAAGGGAACGTATTGCATGTGAAGGGACCTGACTGTAGACAACACAATGCCGGCTGCTCGGACGGGTGTGTGAAATTTGAGCAGAAGAGTCCAAAATACGTGACATGAGGATGAGCCGATCCCCGTCCTCGAAGACCTCTGCAGGTTCTAGAGTTGCCTCTCAATTAGCGGCCCATTTACACTTGGTGCACCCCATGGATCGAGTTCCAGGGTAAATAATGACTTCAGCCAAGACTCAGAGAGGAGAGGTAGAGCAGGAACGTGCACATCCTGCAGCCCTCAAGGACCGGCCTCGTTCACTGTCGCTGGAACTTCACAGCTACCTAAGCTCGGTCTCTTCTGGAGACCTACAGTCCTAGAGCAGCTGGAGGAGGGAGCGCCAGTGTCCTGGAGCGGGTTCCCTTGGGACAGACTGCTGACCTGTCGCCGCTTTCTGCTTCCTTGTGCTGACCAAAGGCTCGTCTCATTTCAGTATCGCATAACGCTTTTTGCTGACTATTGCCAGAAAGTGGCCAGTTTTTCTACTATTATGTCTCGGGAGCAGAAGTCTGCGTGTAGCAAGGGCATCGGGGAAAACTCGAGTTTTACTGGGGATTTTTTCATTGATCATGTCAGTCCTGATCAATACTGACCCTTGACAAAATGTGATCGGCTGTGTTCTCCCATTCGGAGTGACTTACTAGGACCAGACCACACACATCAGGTGTGACCTCAGGGCAGTTTACCTGTTAGGAGTTTACCTGTGAGACAGGTGACACCTTCCGGGAAGCACATGGACAGAGGCCGCTTGCTGCTCCTGTGAGGAGAAACAGTGACACCAAACAGCCTCTGAAGCACAAACTGGATGTTTGTCCTTCACCGCTGTGGACATTAGTGGTCCGGTGCCAGTCTGTGACAGGTGGAGATGATCTGTGCGCCACAGGTAATCACCCAAGCCGAGGAGGACGCTACGAGGAGCAGGGCACTCGGCCCTTTGACAGATCCCAGCCTTTCCGGCTCTCCTGCAGCTGTGCATTCCCATGCAACGTTTAAATAAACGTGCAGATGAATATTACGTATATTGTGCTCTTGAAAGCGATGCGGCTGATTGGGCAAAGCGGCTCTGACCGCCAGGTAGCGATGGGCAGATGAGGAGAAATGGGATGCGATGGAATCGGAAACACTCTGCCTGCGTGTTCCTGCCTAATCTGCTGCGACAAAGGAAAGCAATTAGGGCGAGTCGAGGAGGGAGGCGCTCTTCATTAAGTCTGCATCACTCCAGGCCCGACAGGCAGGCGAGCAGCCAATCCTCCCCCCCGAATTCTGGACGGACACGCGGTGAAACAGCGCCAGGGTAGCGTGTGTCACCCAGACCATTCCAGAACGGGCCCTCTAGGCCCGATGCGGATCGGTTCGTACTGCTGGGAGAGGGAACGGCTGCACTCGCACAACGCTGTTGTTTGTGCTTTCTGTTTTATTGCCCGTCTGGGTGTTTTGCAGCTGCAGGGGCTCTGGGGTGAAGGACAACATGTGAGGAGGCAAGACAGAGAGAAAAGAGATTAATTTTATGGTGTCGCTGGAAGTCGAGGATGAAACGTGCTCAAGGGTTGCAGACGTGAAAGAAACTGTTTCTTCAAACTCATCACAGAGCGCAGGCTCTCAGGGTGAAACGTCCCACCGTTGGGAAAGGGCCACCAGACAGTCCTGCGGTCGTTGCGGCAGCGGAAGGTCAGCAAGGTGAAAGGGCCGGGAGCAGCTGGTCAGTTCTGCTTGGTCAGTAGTAGAGTGAAGGAAAGGCATTTCCAGTATTTTGGAACATACCTCCAACCTGGCACAGAGCGCTAGGGGTCAGCGGTCAGTTGTCTATGGTGATACACGCTGCGCACTACTTTACTGTGGTATCAGTGCGCACATTTTCATAACAGTGCTTTAAGATCCAGCTCATCCACTCCAGGGTGTTGTTGTGCAACTGCAGGGTTTTCTTCAGCCTCGAAGAAGCTCACAGAAACGAACGGGTGTGTCTGGACTTCAGCGCTTCTCTGTAAACAGCAGGGTGTGGCTTTCTCCATGGTTTGTCTCTGTGTACAGCAAAGTGACTTTTTACAACCATGTTTGTCTTTGGGGAGTGTGGTGGTGCAGCGGATTTGGCCTGTGTCCGCTCTCTGGCGGGCTGGGGTTCGAGCCCTGCTTGGGGTGCCTTGTGACGAGTTGCTGTCCTGTCCTGGGTGTGTCCCCTCCAGCCTCGCGCCCTGTGTCGCTGGGTTAGGCTCCAGTGTGCCGTGACCCTCCTCGGGGCAAGCAGTTTCACACTCTGTGTGTGTATTTTTCCAGTGCCGTTCCTCTCTATATCTTCATACTTCTCTTGTTTTCTGTCTGCAGCCAGTCTCTGCTGGGAAAGTGCTCTCACACTTTAAGAGGGGAAAAATGTGTTCGCTCCTCTTCAGGACGATAAGCTTAAGTTTCAAAAAGCCCATAAAGTCTCAGCTGCCAAATTAACATGTTCCTATTCCGTAATGGAAGACATTAATATCCCTCCGTCGTCCTTCAGGGAAAACAGGATGCCTTTGCCATGGGAGTTCGTGGTACGAGGCGCAGAGTCTCCCTATGCTGCTCAAGGCCCCGCTCGCTGAGCTCAGCCGTAACTTGTCATTGGAGCTGATAGGTTGACGGGTACAAATGAGCCGCACAAGACTCGCCAGACTCCTTAAAATCCTACACGTTAAGAATAACACAGCAGAGTTTCCTGTGCCGGTGCCGACACACACTCCGCTAAGAGCGCGTGCTGGAGCCAACAAGCCGGAGGAATTAACTCGGCCCAAAGTCTGTCATTTGGCCCCTCCGGTGTCTGGGTTGTGGACGGCAAGCTAAATTACTGGGCGTATCAACTGTCAGTGTTTGTCTTTCGCTTCTCCTTTTCACGGTGAATTAGTAGTTTGGATGTAGTTATGAGCAAAACCCCAAAACCTCACCTGAAATGTGACCCCGAATGGGCACCGGTCCCAGGATATACAGTTATTATACAAAACAGGTTGACCTCTGACCTGAAGCCATCATCATCATCCTCATCGTTCCACCAGAAATACAAGCCTTCTCTTGTTTCCCACAGAAAAAGGCAACAGATTCTGGGAGAATTCAGTCTGTGCCGAACCATACGGTGACTTACATAAATACATACCTCTTAAAACACAGACATGGAGATATCATACATATAACGTTTTAGATTATCATTTCAACTATGCATATAACACATAAAAACCCTTGCTGTCAGTAATACCAGCGCAGACCAGTTTACACAGCACACACCGAATGACCAACGTTTCCTCCATATGTTTAACGCTCTTAGAACGATGAGCATAACCTCCAAATCCTAGCTTGATCTGCAAATCCTCCATAATGCCGTCCCTCTTAATTTCACCTGAATACCATTATTGGGTGGTGTTGACATGCACTTTCGCAAGAAACAGCATGCTAGACGACATTGTTTGATAAAAAAAGTTCCAGACCTTCAGACAGTGGTATTCTGCTATTTAATCTCATCACTCCAAGTGCTGAGTTAAGGTTCTATAACTAGAACAGCAGGCATCTTATTTCTTCTCAATAACTTAAAAGTTTTTTTTTAACTTTTGTGATGTTCTTGAATGGCAACCATTGGCATAATTACAATCCGTGGCATGTTCCAAAGCCAAGATAACAGTGGGAAGGTGGCAAAACTGATAACTAAACAGCTCTGGACCACATATGGGTTCACTCGTGTCTGAGAAAGTATGTTCAGCTGGCTGATTCAATAGGTAAAGGTGGCCTCTATCAGGCCTCCAAAGAGATCATGCCTGGTTCACATCATAGTCACCTTATTCACTGATGGATAATTCTCCACAACCCCCACCAACAGATCGTTGCTTTATTGCGTCATTGCCTCTTCCTCTCTTACTGAAGCATATGATGAGGTTCATTGCAGAAGGATCATCAAGACTAACAAGAAATGGAGAAATGAAAACAAGGGATTTCTTGTTCCACCTGCTGAACAAATTACCACTCCATATGTGTAACTCAAGGAAATGAAACTAAGTCCTTCTTAGTGGACCTGGGTATTTGGGATATGAACACAATGCCATTTTTGCAGTTCTCTCAGAAGACATTGAATGATTTGCCCCAGTGGCTGTGTGTTGGGAAAGCTTGTGTATTTTCCTTGGGAAACGGGAGTTTCAAATGTTCACAGAGGTCTCAACAAGCATACGGAGCCGACAATTTCAGCCTGTCGCTGTTTGGCCTCTCAGGTGCACCAGGTTCCTGACAGTGTTACTCCAACAGTGGCAAATCAAGTTTTGCTGGTATTGGGACATGAGGTGGTGGCAACTATTTCAGCATACTTTGTGGGGTGACAGTACAGTTTATTACTGATACGGTAACACTTTCTCAGTATTATTTATCTGAGAATACTGAACATTTGAGTACAAAATGTTTGAATGCTGCTTTATCTTCTCCAGTATTATCTTAGTGATCTGAGAACTATACCTAGGTGTAGATAGTACCTGTCTTGTGGAAGTCTTGGTAAAAGAACCAAGGGAGGTTGGGAGAAATTGCTCATATTTAGCCCTCATCTACGCTCATTTGTAATCCAAAAGTTAACCCAAGTAAACCAAAGTGTAGAATGCTTTCCCATCCTGTCCTTGTGGTTTCTGTCATTGCATCATCACTTGGGCATGTCTGAATTAAAAACAACAGGCACAATGGCAAGAGGTGAGCGCTGTGGGAAAATAATTAGGGGATAAATCTCTCTTTTGTTTGAATTTTCTTGAGGCGGTCGGAGCTGCTGATCCTACCCTCCACCACCGAGCCTGTCCCAGCGGGGGATCGGCTTACTGCACCCCAGAACCGGCGGCGGGTCGCGGGAAGGTCGGATCTGAAATCAATGAGGAAGTGGAGCTTCGGTCTATTTTTTGCTGAGCTTGGCCCCCTGGGAGATGGGATGGAGAAAGACACCGGGAGCCGAAGAGTGGTACAGTCACTGTAGATGTGAAGATGGACTCTACGGAGCAAACAATGCTCTGCCTGACAGATATCAGTTGCGGGTGCCAATTACCCCGAAAACAATCGAATGCTCAGCAGATTTCCATCACAACCCATCTATATGAGATTCCCTCCACATATTTCTTTTCCACTGAAGAAATAATATGAGGAAGAAAAAAAACAGACCAAACAAATAATTTGAAACAAGTAATGTTGAATTTCTTAATAATAAATCCCTTTTATAGATGTTGCAACAGATACAGCAGAAAGTTAAAGGCAGAAAATATCTTCTCATGAAATCATGGGCTGTCCGGATTTGATTTATTCTGTATTTTTTTAAATGTAGAGCGCAAGGGCAATACAGATGTAATACAATCTTCCTCTGGGGTCAGTCAGACCCGCACCCCCTCCCCAATTCAGTACCTCAGTTTATGTGATCATCTTGTGCAGGAGTTGTGGAAGTGGTGAGATTCTCAGCCTTATTCTACAGTAGATATTTCATAAGATTTATGGGAAAAATGTCTGAATGCTGACTGCTTGATGCTGTTTTTGCTTTGGCTGAATTCGTGAACTTAGAATGACAAAAATAAACACAAGTCGATTTTGAGGCTCTTTGAATAAATTTTAAGTGTGCTTTTGTCAAGAGTTAATCTCGACATTCACTGACATGTTAATGTGTCTCAGTTGTCACAAAATTTGTGCTCTGTATGTTTGCACTGAACAACAGCACATTACATGTTGTTTTACATGAAAAGTTTTGATGTGTTTTTGTTTTCTAAGAAAGAAACATCTAAGGATTGGGTTTGAAAAACAAACATCTTATTGCCTGACATTTTCCGCTGCAGGATTTTGCACAGCATAACTAGGAACAGCTCAGATTAGGTTCATTTTTACAAGTAGAGCACAACATAAACATTAAACCAAGCCGAAGAGCACCAGGCAGAGTCGCAGCAAAAGATCTGGAGAAGGTCTTGAAATATGCAGATGTACCCACAAAAAACAAAGGTTAACACTCTTCAGTCAATGCCATTTTCTGAAACACTGTATGAATGAGTGTGGTCAGTGAAGAAACAGGTCAGGAAAACCTGGATACCTTTGAATTGTGGTGCTGGAGGAGATTTAAGACATAGTCAGAAAAACATACAGGTGGACACTTGATCAAATCAATCCAGAACTCTCACTGTGTCACGCGGAACACAGGGAGCCGGGATGGCTGAACTCAAGTGCAGCGTTGTTTGTCCGGAGACGAAGGATGAGGCAAGTTTCCGGTGTCTGGGACAGGAGAAGGGTCGGTCGATCGGCGGTCAGGGTCAGAGCGAAGATCCATGGACGAGGTCGGGAGACGTAGCGAAGGGTCGGTCGAATGGCGAACAGGACAGGAATGAGGATCCGTGGACGTGGTCGGGAAACGACGCGAGAGTCAAAAAGCGGAGGACGTGAAACGAAGCGATGCTTGTGCACGAAGTGTCACGGGAAAGGGCGGTTGTCCCTGACGAGATTCCGCAGGGGTACGGGAGCTGAAGAGGGTCTTTATACGGTGAGAGATTACGTGTGAGTTAGTGCGGAGTCAGGTGCTTGTGCTGCGGGCGTGGACGTGACACACTGAAAGCATGAATTATAAGAATGAGGTTATTGTGCTCTGGGAACATCATGGGAAGGCTGGATTTTCTCAAAAATACTGTAAGACTGGAAGAAGATGAAGATTAGCAACCTGATGGATGGCCTCAGTCACAGTAACAATGGACGAACCCCTTTTAGCATCGAAGACACAAGTGGAAGACATCATAGGAGACAGTAGATAAAATTCTGGAAGAACTCTAATGTTATGATCAAAAGGCAACAACAACTTGACAGCACTTAACAATAACCTGTACAGAACCTGCTGAGTTCGCTTTGGCTTGTAACTATAGATGTGTCTTAATTCTTGTCATTCAACCCTACAAAAAGGCAATCAAGTACTGAGTGCAGAACTTTGATTCAATGACCCGGCCTCTCTCTCTCTCTCTCTCTCTCTCTCGCTTCGGCAGCTTTACACCCTTATGCATTCTGGGGGTACTGCCGGTTTTGGCCTCCTTCCTTCCTCTCCCTATGTGGAGGCAAACTGCCACCAATGATCCACCAGCACCAGGCCTTAATTCCAACTCCTTTAGTTGACAAAAAAAAAAACTCCAGAAATATCCTCCATTCCTGGATCACCCTTCTTTTGGTAAACATCTCAAATTCTCGGGCCTCTCCATTTTGTCCATGCCCTTCCAGAGGCAGCACATGGCTGGTGACCCACCACAGAGCTGTGAGGTTCTTCCAAATCAAGCCCTCTGACGTCCTCTTGGTTTCCCTTTGGTTTTGTGTAGCCTCCACCATGGAAGATGTTTTGATGGAAGACTAATCTCCCATCCCTCCGCAGATCCAATTAAAGCCTTCCCTCGGAATGCACTCCTCGTGTGAGGAAGATGATAGATCGGGCCTATCCGCCTTGCATTCCCCTGATGAATGAGGGGGTAAAGTCTTGGAAGCTGATACTCCAGCGACTATTGCTCACAATGTATCACTCAGTGGGCCTGACTGTGGGCCGTTCCCATCGCTTGCGTGGTCTAATGACTGCCTCAGCGTTCCCGTCGCCATGTTCCCCAGCAGTGAAGAATCACTCCGTTTAGCAATATGCAAGGAAGCCATTCATTTTCATTTAGGAAACAGTTTGAGCTGCTCCATCTTGTCACTTCTGATCAATGTGTCTGTGTGGATTACAAATAATAGAGCGTCTCAAACTGCACCCTGTGCTATTTATAGTTTCCACATGCCCCTCCAAATAAATACATTCATTAATTAATAAAACCTTCATGAATTTATATTTCCTGAGAGAATGTGACTTCAGTCACTGACTATCAACGCAATGTCTAAATTCATATGACAAAATCCAGTATAATATACTACGAATTACAGTATATCATGATTTTTATCTGTCTGAACATTTATATGCCTTCAGTCTCTGCTCCTCAGACAGTCCGTCAATCAGTGAAATCCCATTTCGTGTAGCATATTGCATTTTTCAGGTGGAAGATATAACAAATGAACAGGTGATTTTGTCAGTGGAAACTAAAATAGCCAAAGTATGTGGAGTGGAAAGAAAGGACTCAATGGGAAACCGATTTTAGTGCGTTTTTTTGATCACTGTTTCCATCGGCCTGTTTGCTTAGGCAGTTCGTTCAGAGTAAGGAAATGTACAAAGTGGAGCAGAAAACAGACCAAGTGGGGGTTCTGCTTCATCTACATCAGACTTGGCAAGAGTTAGGAAGGAAGGCTTGGCAGGAGCAGCCTCATGGGCTGTCTTTGTTAGGCTGCATTGTGGGGAGGGCGGCTTCAAATGTTTCACCATCCAGCTCCTCTGGATGAGCACCTGAGCATCCACTGTTCCACAAGCTGGATGTGGAAAATGAAATAAAGAGATTGCAGAGAACAGTCTTTCTCATGGGGAGATTTTATTCTCTTTCCTTCCGTGTTACCTGCTTTACCGGTTTAACTGGTTCCATGAAATCACCTGGTTAATTGGGGCCATTATACTGGAGTCAAATTACAATTATTTCTTGCAGGTAAAAAATGACGTGTTCACAGACCCAGAGTTGCATTAAATTGGCCAAATAAAGACACTGAAAGCAACAAGAAGTTGACTTGACTAAAATGCAATTACGCCAACATATTTTATGTCTGTGAAAATACTTGAGGCACAGCAGTCACTTATTTGCATTTCAAACACACACACATTTCCAGAACCGCTAGTCCTATACAGGGCCATGGAGAACCAGAGGCTACTCGGCAACACAGGGCATAAGGCCGGAGGGGGAGAGGACACACCCAGGACGGGACGCCAGCCCATTGCAAGGCACCCCCAGCGGGACTCGAACCCCAGACCCACCAGAGAGCAGGACTGTGGTTCAACCCACTGCACCACCACACCCTCCTGCATTTCAAAGAGCACAGTTTATGTCCAGCCCATCAAGATCCAAACTAACTTTACAAAGTAAAGATGAGTTTGAGTCACTGGCTAATGTCGCCAATATACGTATATACTGTATATTGTATACACATAGTATATACGATTTATTGGAAGAATGGACCACATAGCACACGCAATCCTATTACACAGCCAAAGGGATAATATTTTTATATACTATTTTACTGTATTGAATTTTTGGTTTCCAGGGCCTGTTCTGTAAGGAATGAATCTATCACTTATCTTGCTATTAAACACAACTGATGACTTTGGACTGCTGTATGTTTTGTTAGACCATGTCTCATGGTTCAAGGGTACAACAGAAGGCCTCTAATGAGACTTGAACTGGCAAGCTTCAAATTGCATGTGTCCAATGGCTGCACTTCCTGCACGACATCGCTGACCTCCAGCCTGAGAAATTCTGCTGCGGCAGGAATCCTATGACGAATGACTTGTCGAACCATCAAGCGAACAGGAAGGGAAGGTGAGGAACCTTCCTTGCTGAGGTCCATCAGGTTGACTGTGTTTGTCATGGCTTTAGAGAATGGAATAGAGAGGCACATCACACACAGCTACTGGCACTGAACTAGTGACACTGACACCTCTTGCACTGCCCCGAACTCTCTGAACGCCGGCTGGGATATCCGTCCTGAACGTTGACAGCGAGACTGTAGGTGGGTGGATCTATTGTGTATGTTGCTCAACTTGAACCGACAACCAGGACCACTGAGCGCTTCGGATTCTACCGCATGCCATCCAAACGCAGCTACTCTGCCCCGGCGGCGATGAAAGCGACTTTCCAGGAATGTGGTCTGTTGACAAGCGGTGGCCGTACCCTGAAGTCACCGAGCGGTCAGGAGGGTTTTGTTGGCTCAGCACAGCATGACTCTGTGGAAAATGATTTGTTTGCTGAGCAAAAGTTTTGCCCATAAATACGTAGAGCTCTTGCATTTTTATAGCTAATTTACTGAGGGTATAACAGCAGGGCCCTTCCGTAACTCTCGACCTTTTGTCACAAGTGTAGTTCTTTAACCATTATGCCACATGTTGGGCAGGGCGTACATTGTGCTCCCCCACACCATGGAGTTTGTGGTACAGGACCCGTGTTCGGAGGGACGATGGTAGCAGTGGAAGCAATTGCACAGTGACGTCAGAAAAAGCGTTAAAGTATACTGTAAAATATAACATAATTTCTATATTTACAGGGATGGTCCCGGGTCTCTAATACTCTGTGTGATTATTAAACGTTGCAATCTCTTTCAATAGAGAAGAGCTAAGTAACAGGCTGATGGGAGTTGAGTAAAGTGGTTGGGGATCGGGGGATTTTCTTCCAGCCAGTGAGTAAAGTGCTCTGGGATTGGTTAGTCTTTCCCATTCGTGATTAATGTGTTGTGGGACTGGGATTTTCTGCCAGGAGTGAATAAATTGATGTGTGATTTGTGGATTTTCTTCCATCAGTGAGTAAAGTGGTTTTGGATTGGGCAGTTTTCTTCTAGCCAATGAGTGAAGTCATCTGGGATTGGGTGGTTTTATACAGGCCGGTGAGTAAAACGCTCCGTGATTGGGGAAACCTCTGACAGTGGGTTGCGGCCCTTCCGCTGGTCACATAATGATGTTTTCCTAGATTGGAGGCTCATTTAAGTCAGGCAAATATGGCTCAGCAGGGCTCCTCCCATTCTGAACTTAATTGATTCCAGACATTGCACTGCTTTTAAAGGGGCCTTAATGGTTCATTGCGATTAACAGTTGGGAAATTCGCTGCTCTGCCGGACCGATTTGCTCATCCTTAAATTCATGTCTTATTGTGTGTGTGCGTGCGTGCGTGGAAGTGACAAAGATGGAGACCTGGGGAAGCGTTCCTGACTCTTGATTGTGTTATTTATACAAGTGAGGCAGGCGCAGAAGCCGGCTGATAGAGCAGAGGTCCATCGGTGAGGAAAAAGAAAAGCACGGTCTGTTTCGGGGGAACGTGGGGTCACGGCATGACCTGCGGCACCGCTGTCCTCCATTCTGGGGGAAGAGGACAAATAAACAGAAAAGGGTTCTTTTTTCTGAAGGTGGGTTAAGATAGATGGCTGAGAAGGCAAAGCAAACAGTGACCTCCACAGAAGGCAGCTCAGCTCCCTGCTGGGGCCCGATAGAGGAGGAGGTGGGCTCCACGCTTCCCCTCCCTGCATGTCAACGGTCGACACGGTCAGAGCTCCACGGCAAAACAGCGGGACACACACCCGGCGGGACTCTATCACACTGCCAAATGGTGAACTGTGAGAAATGCTCCCAGTGGTCACTGACTGTGGACTTCCAGGACAGCGAGTCACAGCAGGAAGCGTCACCTTACAAACTGAACATCTCTGGTTTGCAGCTCGTTGTTCTAATGCCCTAATGTGTAAATGGATAAATTATTGCATGCCTAGTATTGTGAGATCCCTTGGAGAAATATGTCAGTTTAATAAAGAGCAATAATAATAATAATCATAATAAAGTTCCTGAAAAGGGGCAATTGGTAGTTTAATGGTTAGAGCTGCTGCCTTTGGCCCCCAAAGTTGCAGGTTTGATCCCCACCTCCAGTCGTAGTACCCTTGAGCAAAGTACTCACTCTAAATTGCTCCAGTGAAGTTACCCAGCTGCATAAATGGGTGAAAAACTGATAAGTAGCTTAACATTGTAAGTTGCTTTAGAGAAAACTGACAACTAAATAAATGAACAGAAAGTATTATTATTGTTATTATTACATGGTCGCAAGACAAGACTCTGGGAGTCACAGAATGTGGGGCCAGTTCAGCACAGGACAGAACCTGAGAACTGAAATCCTACAGGGACCACTGGATTTGTGGTCAGAGATCTAAATTTCACATATTGGCTTTCCATTACGCCTGGATCCCACATATTTCCTCAGCTCCAACCTTCCAAATACAATAACACATGGAGCAAAACAATAAAACATACTGTATGTGCAGAGACATAGTCACAACTGGTATGAAATCTGGAGAAAAGCTCAATAAATGAATTTGAGCTCAATAAATTTATGTATTATGAGATATTAGACATCTATGCAGTTTTGGACCTTTAAAGACCTTTTATCACGTTGTTAAAATGACCTTTAAATTTTGAATGTTTAGATATTCATATGGCTCTAGGATTACAGAGGAGAAAAACACCAGCAAGTCCTTTCATGGCCTGGATGGAAGATTTATACGAATTTAATGTAATATGGGTTGGGGAGATTCAGCTTTGAATGAGTACTGTGTTCCATATATGTGTCTTTACCGTGTGCATGATACATTTGTTTGGGAACACGCACCAACGGGCTGTTGGGCAGTGGGCTTTATACTCATCTGGCTGAGTGCATACCATGTATGAATTTGAATTTCGGCTCATGTTCGCAGTTATTCATTTGTCTGATGCTTTTCTGAAAAGCAGCTTCCAGTGCTACTTGAAAGTATGTGAAGCCCTTAGGGATGGGCATTATTCTTGTATAAAATGACAGTAAACTCATAAAATGAATAAATGATTATAATTTACACACCTTGTTTATGCATTATCCACAGTTATTTTTACACCTGTACTACTTTGTGTGTTTCTATTACACATCCTGTAAAGTAACATAAGGAACTGGTCATCACACACCCATTATGTCCCATAAGAAACACTGCTTCTCATTAAATTACCATTTTGTGGTAAAATCAAGGGACACAAGGGCTTCCCACACTTCAAGCAGCACTATTAGGTTTGCCAACAGAGCTACTTACACTGATTTACTCATTTTTACAGCTGTGTAATTTTTCTTGTATCTCTACAGAAAATGACCTTGATCAAGAGTACTACCTGCCTGGGTCCTCTTGACTGCAAGGCAGTGACTCTGTAACACCTGCTGGCCTCCACAATACAGGTGTAATACAGGTGTAATACAGGTGTGGCTCGAGTTACAACACGTGACCTACAAGCAACCCGGACTCGGAAGAGTCATTCCATCAGCTTCATTGTGTTGTGATCAAGTCCCGAAGTTTGACTGTAACAAATAGTAACAAGCACCCCATCTGCCGTATGATGCCATAGACTGAACATTCTGCCACAAGATACCATATTTCTTACTGATTCGGTCACTGTGTCTGCCTGTGGTTGTGTTTGATTTACAGAAATGTTTTATTTTTTTTTGTGGCTCCATTGAAATTACTTTTTTTTGTATTGGCTAACTAGTGAAAAAGTGAGTATTCTGGCAGTGCAGAAAAGAAAAAAGGGAGAAAGCAGATTTAGAAATGAAAGTGAAAATAACAGTGCGGCATGAAAATATAATAATAATTTACCGTAGTTTATTAGGGGGGTGCGGTGGCATGGTGGGTTGGACCGGGTCCTGCTCTCCGGTGGGTCTGGGGTTCGAGTCCTGCTTGGGGTGCCTTGCAATGGACTGGCGTCCCGTGCTGGGTGTGTCCCCTCCCCCCCTCAGCCCTTTGCTCTGCATTGCCGGGTTAGGCTCTGGCTCCCTGCAGCTCCGTATGGGACAAGCGGTTTCCGATGATGTGTGTGTACTTTATTATTTTTCTATATTCTATTACACAAATATGTGAAATTACAGAGAAATATAGCAAAGCCCTATTATACAATGTAGTTCTCATGGATTTTAAATATATGTCCTTATGGTTCATATGATACAGCATAAGTGGGTTTGCAACCTGTGTCTAAGTTGACTTAGGACAAGGCTGTTGGAACGGAACCCAGTCCTAAGTTGAGGACCACCTTTAGTACAAATCAAGGTATCTGCACACTGCTATGATTAGAAGACTATACTGTTAACTGGGGCCATGGACGTTTTCCCAATTCTCCCATTTTCAAATTCTGGAACAAAACTGTGAGACTCCGTCTAACTGACCAGTTCTGGCAAAAACGTTCTATTTTTTGAAGACAAAACGGCAAGACAGATGAATGTAAAGAGCAGAGAGACACATCTGGGAACAAGGCGGGCGGCGCCATCGCGTGATACTGTAACTAACTCTGATTAATTACTCCATTCTGCACAAGGTGGGCCGATACCAGGCCAACATGAGCTCTGAGTGTAGAGATCAGTCACACCACAAGGGGCCTAGAAGCCCCTGACGACCTTCCCAAAAGCTGCACATCACGTTCACATCTGCCCTAAGTGCACATATATACATGCTAAAGTGTTTATTTTCCAAAATGTAACAATGATTGATTCGATATGAAACGCATGAAAAGCAAAGAAATACCTGGGACACATGAGTGTGTATACGAGGAAAATGCCATGTTTGTTTAAAGGACCTTTGAAGGCTGATGAAAATGAAACCAGCTATCCACAGGAACGGTTTTGCTGGCCTGTTCCCGCCCTGCGATGGTTTACATATCACCTTTCATCCTACTGACAGATTATGACTGTCGTTTAGCATGATCTTGACTCTTTAATCCCATAATTCTGCCCATCTGGGCGCACGCAAGGTAATTGGGTTAGGCTATTATTTGTGTGTCGAACCAGGGTGGGGGTTACTGCCTGAAAGCTCTATGGCTGGTCATTAGACCCCTATTCTCTCTTTGGGGGCGCACCCTCACCCTCACCCCGACGGGGTTAAAGCGGCGAGCTAAGGGACACCATCAGTGATGGGATCAAGGCTGAGCACCAAAGGGCAGACTGCTGACAGCTCCCAGCTCACCCCCAGATCCAGGCTTCGCAACGTTTCAGCAGGCCATGGTGTCAGTAGAAGAATGTGCCCCAGCTGACTTCATGCATTCTTAAACATGACCAAAAATATGAATTCAACAAATAAATGTTTAAGGAAATGAACCGTGGCTCAGAACTCATGACAGAACCTTTGCCTGGACAAACACTCAAAATGGATTTTGGTCCGTCTACGTGTTGTACTGCACTGTAGTGTGAACGTCTTTTCCTGAACACAGCAAAGGGTTGTAAACCCTGAAAAAGAAACCATGATTTATTTTGAATTAGTTCAAAGTGCATAAAATCTTTTCTGCTTAAAAAGGATTTATTGTTTACCTCACCCATTTCCGCACTGTATCTTACAATGTTAGGTTTGTGTATTTACAGTGATTTACCCATTTATAAAGCTGGGTAATTTTTACTGTACCAGCTGAGAGCAAGTACCTTGATTGGGTAACACTGGTGCCTCATGGTGCCTGAGCTGCATGTTTGGGCATAGATTCAAATCCAGTTCATGGTGGCCAATGTGTGCATGTTCTCTCCATTTGTCAAATCCAAAGACTTGTGCTGAAGATCCACATGAAGGATTGCAATGTGTCATTTGAATTTACCAGCAGAATTAATCCTCCATACTTGCACTGGTGAAGGTCGCTGGAGTAGCAGCAAAGACTGAAACTCTGAACTTTCACCTGGAAGGAAAATCTGTATCCACCATGCCACTCCAACAAAGCGTCCAAAGACAGTCAGCAATGAGCCCAGTGAGTATAGATCCCATTCAGCTAACCCTGCTGTTGAGGATTTCTGGTGGGCCTTTAGCTAACCCAATGCCAGAACCAGCACTGGAAGACCAACGTACAGGTTCTCCTTAGATGAAGGACCAGCTGTTAAGTCTGCCAGATTTTGGCAATGCAGAAATTCTGTACGTGAACCCATTCCCTCGTGGCAGAAAGGGGAGGGGGTGCACAATGTTGAATTCTGGGAAGCATTCCCTTTTCTTGTAGATTTGGGGGTTTGTGGGAACTCTGAATAACCACTTCCCCTGTTTGTTGAACAGGGCCACAAAACCATGCAATGCTTTGAACGTCACGGCCGAGAGCGACTGCTGAGCTCCACTGCTCTTTTCGTGCAGAACACAGATTTTAACTTTGCCAAGAGCACTTGAAGTTACTCAGATCCAGTTTTCAAAATGACACAGGAAAAACAGAGATTAAGTTCTGCAGTTATACAGTAAAAAAGCCTGGGAGACACAAGTTGATAGTAAAGATCCATGATTTCCATGACCACTCTTGACCGTTAGTCTCATTCCTTGAAGCAACCTGTTGAAGATTGCGGTATGAATAGTACAATGTAGGGGGGCGCAGTGGGTTGGACCGGGTCCTCCTCTCTGGTGGGTCTGGGGTTCGAGTCCCGCTTGGGGTGCCTTGTGGCGGGCTGGTGTCCCGTCCTGGGTGTGTCCCCTCCCCCTCTGGCCTTACGCCCTGAGTTGCTGGGTAGGCTCCGGTTCCCCACGACCCCGTATGGGACAAGTGGTTCAGAAAGTGTGTGTGTGTGTGGTACAATGTATGGCTATTCTACCTGACATCAAATGACCCTCACCCATCAGGAACACTGTTTCTGCACACAAGGTTCTCAGTGTCCTGACAATGGTGCAACACAATGTTTCTTCAGTTCCCTGGTTACCGTTTTGTAGGCATGGCTTTGCAAGCTGACTCTACACTTAGCTACCCAACTGAGGGAGGCTGGTGGGCTCAGTCCAACACCTACCTTTCAAATGAAATGAAACAAAAATGTCCTGAGCCCATCCTCGTTGAGCTTTGGTTTGAAGGATTGCCATGAACAGGAGCTCCGCGTCAGTGCTGCAGTGGTCATGTCAAAGCAGATGGCTGGGTTGCAGAAGCTGGAAATGTTCCATGATTGGAAATCACGCAAGTGCAGATGTGTTTACAGACTGCTGTCTCGGCCCTTTTGATGCCTGCCCTAGAGGTATCCAACAGGAGATGGTGCATTAGAGAGGAGAACCTTCTGGACGCCAGACCTTTTGCGTTGATCGCTCACTGACAGTATCAATGTCATGCGTGGATCTCATTATGGCCCAGACCGCGGCAAAGGAGCAAGGCCCGTCTCACCGGCAGCTGTACGCAGCACATGTTCACTGTAACCTGGGGGCTGAAGAAACATTCAGTGAAAGTGTAACCGAACAAACTTGTAGTTCACACTAGCAAGCTTTGCTCTGTAATTTCACATTTTGACGATGCTTTTGACATTCAAGATTGTTAGCAGGAGGGAGGGAACTGGACAAAATACTGGTGTGAATTCACAGTAAATACCAAGACAACTGCACAAACCTGCATTTCATCATTCCTTAAACAGTTTGTTGTTCATTTTCACTGTAGATAAAGCCTATGAATCAGGGTGTCTGCTTTTCAACGGCCAAACTTCTATGTTACGTCACGTGACAAATTTGGGGAGAGCAGGGAACATGTTCAGATCTCAGATGTCACAGACTGCTGTTCCCAACCTGTGGAGTACCATTGACTAGTTGTTTTAAGATAAAGAATCATTCCATGATCACTTAAAATGGGCAGGAGGGGCTTTGCTGGAAAGTTGCTGTACGGCACCTGTCGTATGTAGATCAGCTGTGAAAGTTGTTTCCGTGGCTCTGGATTGGTGAGCCGTGGGTTCAAGGTACCCCTACCTCGGTGCCTGAGGTCTGATCAACCCTGCTTGGGATACCTTTACTAGGATATCTGATGTTGAAAGACCAGTCACTAGAAGCTGATAACTCCTCAGTTTTTTGGAAAACAAACAAAGAAAAGAAAACCACTGTTATCCCCTACGTTTTCAGTGTCCAGATCTGTCTTACATTTACATTTACATTTACATTTATTCACTTAGCAGACGCTTTACGTCATGGCAAAATTGAAAGACAGATCCATATATCCCTATCACAGATGTGAGGCAAGTTTTTTGCTTACAAGGACTGGATTATAAGACTTCTCCAGTGCAGAGACTTGCAGAAGAGCATGATTAGGGCCCCCCAGGATGAGCTTTCATTGTGAGCGGTAGCTACAGTGCATTAGTTTTTATTACATGAGGAGCTGGCGCAATATTAAAAGTTTTAATGGTGCTGCATCTGCCTCTGAAATGATAAACTGACAGATCAGTGCCGTGAGCATCCCCTGCTCTCTCTGATCCTGGATCAGTCCATTTACCAGGTCAGCTGGCAGTGGAAATTAGAGCTGCGTCCCGAGCTGGCAGTAATCTGACATCCCGTCGCATTAGCCGAGTGAGCTAGCACCCCAATGCCAGCGTGGCTCCACAGTCTGTCAAAAAGCCCAGGTTCAGGGCCCAAGTCCCCTCCCGTTAATCTTGCACGGACCTAATCTGAACCCTCAAAGTAGTGGTTTAATGCTCAAGCAGTCATACGTGTAACAACACGAGGTCTGACAAGCGTTCTCCACATTGGCCTCTGCTTGGACATCGCTCCCTGCCCATGCCCCATTCGATTTGTTTGCAGTCAGGTGACAGGTGTATTAATCTGGGCAGGTGGCAGCCCTGAGTTGCAGTCAGCTGTAATAAGCATTGTGAATGGCCATCAAGGCTGCTAAGTAGAGTGACATTTGAGGAGCTGGGCAGGAGACCTGAAGAAGCTCTTCCAGCATCTTAATCTTTCCATTAAATCAATTAGCCGCTCCCTTTGCTGACGGGTCATTTATTCCGCTCCAGAAGCAGGAGTTGTAAATGGAGTTGTGAGTGCTGCTCGAGATATGTCCTACAAGGCTTTTATCAGAAAGAACCACTTCAGCAGGATGAGGAACATGCATGTGGTTTCCAGGTCTTGGGACCCCATGGATGAACCACACCTGGGTCATCAAAAATCGTCCTGTAAAAGTACCCTCAGACTCCTACAGAATTTATAATGTAGGGGGGAAGTCACAGTGTGGTGGGGAAAGTGGTCACAGAGTAGGAGAAACATGAATGAGGACTGGGAGAATCAGACTGAGGAGAACATCTGTAAAGGAGATGGAGAAACAAGAGTCTGCACGTGGAAACTAGGCTGATGAGGAGCTGGAAATGTTTAGTTCAGAGGGCAGGTAAGAATTAAAAGGTGGCCAAGGTGCACTAGGAGATTTTAGAGAGTGGAACCCCAGTTTCTTCTCTTCTTCATTACTTGGGGTGGATTTTGATGTCAAGAAACTGAAATAGAACCTGAAGAGGGGAAGAAAAGAGTCTGTTACCATTGTGTTGTTGGAGGGCATCATTAACAGGAACACTCATGTGCTTCTTTCAGCTATTCCCTCACAACCATGAAAAATGGGCCCTTCCTGTGGCACCAGCTCCATTGTGATACCAGTCCCCAGCTGGTCCCCACCCACACCCACAAACCCCACTCCTTCGTGCTGCCAATACCTGAAACACTGTCCACGTTCATTGACATTAACAAGATCATTCAGTCGGGGGTGTAGCTGGGAATTCTCGGCCCCACAAGAATATTGCTCCCCCTCATTTTTGAATAACATGAATTGATTTCGGGGTGATAGGGGTGTGGTGGCGCAGTGGGTTGGACCACAGTCGTGCTTTCCGGTGGGTCTGGGGTTCGAGTCCCGCTTGGGGTGCCTTGCGACGGACTGGTGTCCCGTCCTGGGTGTGTCCACTCCCCCTCCGGCCTTACGCCCTGTGTTGCCGGGTTGGCTCCGGTTCCCTGTGACCCCGTATGGGACAAGCGGTTCTGAAAATGTGTGTGTGATTTCAGGGTCGGAGCAAAAACTTCAGGACTTTGAGTTCACTGGCATCTAATAGAGCCTTAAAGAGCCTCTAGCGATGGCCGTGTCCCGTCTGAAGTTTCGGCTGTATAAATGTCATTATGAATTGGTGGCACAGGGTTTAGTAAAAATACACTGCTGTACAATGTATAAATAAGTGTAAAGTTGATTTTCTAACACATCAAGCTGCCTTCTACAAAGACTGAAATTTAATAATCTCCCAAACTTTTTCTGTTTTATGCATGTTTTTTTCTTCTTTAAAACACTTTTCAAAAGACCTTGTCATAGCTTTAGAATTTGTTTGAACGTTTGTTATTTAACACAATGATGTTAAATTAAGAAGGAGGAAAAAGATCTTCAGGGAGCTGAACCAGCAAGATGCTGCCTTTAATAACAATAAATTTATCATGCCTATGAACTTACAGCTATAATGTCATGTATTTATCAAACTCATGTTTCCCTCTTTTTAAAACTCCTTATACTGTTTTCTACGCATTCCAACTGTGCTGTCCATTCCTCTTGTTCACGCTGGAATGTACCGTTGGCGAGACCCCGCCGCCTCTTCACACGAGACATGGTTCTGCATGAGTGCCTCTTCCTCTCATTGACTGACAGCACGGCAAATTAGAACCTCTTTAGCGGTGGTGTTACCAATCCCCTTCATGGACCACCTCACGGTAACTCTTAGATCCTGTCCAGGCCCCTTCAGGTGAGACTGGAGACTGGTTTTTAAAGAATGCTGGAGGTGAAAACTGGCTTAATTACATGGAGTAAGATGCCAGGAGAAGTGCAAGTGTTTAGACTGTGATTTCCATGCTTTTACAATATGTGGTAAAGGAGCAATAGGAATTAGGAACCCAAGGGAAGAATATTGTGCTTGAGGAAGCAACTACTACTGCCACTGTGAAGAAAATCGCTCTTCTTACATTCTCCTCAGGCTTCTGTGTGTTGCTGATCCATACGGAAGGTGTAAGCGTAGACTGAACGGACATTTAGATTCACCCTCAGCAAAAGGGGCAGTCCAGCAGTTCATAGACCCTGAGTTCAGAAAGGGTACATCCGAACATAATTAATCCCCTTAACCGCCCCCCCCCCCCCCCCCCCACACACACACACACACACACACACACACACACACACACACACACACACACACACACATAAAAACCCTGACACCTCAAGCAAGGCAGTCATACTTGCATTTGCAGCCCAGTTCCCAGTCGGCGGTTACTCCGACCGAGTCCACCATCAGGTTCAGCCCCAACTTTCCACACCCTGAGAAGTGGAGGAGATGAAGAACAAGACTGACCTCTTGGGAGAAATAAACAACGGTTAGTGCTCTGTCAGTCAGGAGGTGTGCTGAAGATTTTTGTATCACTTCAATGAAAGATATGGAAAAAAGTTCTCAAATGTGTCAAAGCGGTGATAGATGGGAAAGATGGGCACTGAAGAAGCACGGAGGGAAAACTTGGAATCCCTTCCAGCAGCTATGGTCCTGGAAGAAATGTCTAAAAACACATTGAAGAGCCAGGAAAACAAATAGATCTTGGATCAAATCATCCAGAGCTGTCACTGGAAGCGCAAGTGATGGAACTGAATGAGATACCTTGGGTAGATTATGTTTTCTCAAAAGCACAGATACGCTTGGAAAAGCTGAGGAGAACCTTCCTCAACCAACAACCACATCGACACACCAATTCAACGCTAAAGACACAAGCGGTGGACAGAACATTCTGGCGACCCTCTATACATGTAGTTACCTTGAGTGGATTTCAACATGTTTCTCCAAGACTGCAAACATAACACAACATGACAAAAGGAAATGATGTGACACAAACATCTATAACACAGTAGGACCTCATCAATACTCAACAATATACACAACTCTGAGCTGATGTGTATATCAGGATGACTGTTTAAATGCTGCGTGTGTGTGTGTGTGTGTGTGTGTGTGTGTGTGTGTGTGTGTGTGTGTAAGTGTGTGAAGAGTTTCAGTGTGACTAACCTCCCATCGGTGGAGTCGGCAAAAGCAGTAAGTAATTAAGAAGAAACATTGGTGTTGGCCTTCGTTCACAGATTCCAGCAGCCATTGAATCTTTTTTGCAAGTTGTCTAAGTGTTTTGAGGGTGTGTGAAGGGTGGGGGCTATTTTTGTCCCTTCTTCCCTCAGTTTGTTTGGCATCTTTTTGTACCCTGAGGAGAGGAAGTGAGCTGAGGTTAACTGGGGGGAGCCCACAAGGAAATTTAGAAGCTGTAAAAAAAAAGGAAACTCGGGTTTCCAAATACCTCGCTGATGGATTTATAAACTTTGAGCTGGAAAGAAGAGAAGGCTGTTTATTTTAGATGCTTTAGTTTGAACCTTTTTCAGGCCAGCCACAAAAAAAGAATGTGCTGAACCATATGAAACCATGAAGTATCACGTCAAAAGAGACATGGAAACCAAAGAGCAAAGAGGGAAGTAAATAAGTGTGGAGAGAGCGTCCGGCCTTCCTTCTGCGGCGGCACCCTGGGGCACCAGTTCCACTGCAGGCTGGAACTCGAGGGGTGATTCCTGAAGGAAGGGATTAGACAAGGGTCACAGAGTACAGGCTCAACGCCGTCAGTTCCCAGACTCCCCATGGCATCTCCAGTCTCAGGTGAACCACCCAGAAGTCTGGGTTTGCCATCGATTAGTTAGAAGCTGGAATTCCAGTTCATAAGACAACTACTGCAAAAATCTGCACTGAGAATCAGTTTGATCCTAAACAATGAACTTGCATTTACATGTATTCATTTAGCAGACACTTTTCTTCAAAGTGGCGTATATCTCGCAGAAAAATACAATGTGTTCATTACATCAACAGAGACACTTAGATGCAGACGCATGGTTCTAAAGCACAGTTAATTTGTCACACTTTCCACCCTATGAACCAGGTTTATCCGTAATTCTACAGCTATAATCACAAAGCTATTGAGCATAAACAATTGCACATTAACGTACACATAAGAGATCATGGGAGAAGCGAGTCTTCAGGAGGAAGAGCAAAGAAACTTCAGGAGGAATTGAGCAAAGTCATGGAGACACCAGAAATTGGCACCTTTGCATCATATAATTGTACGTGAAACATAAATCAGCCTTTAGTTTCCTTATTCAAAAGCTTCTGGCACATTCCATTCCTTCCATAAACTGTTGGTGCAGTGGTCCACAGCATGTCCCAGGAAGTATATGGTGGTAACACATGTGGTGGCCAAGAGTCGACATAAACTTGACGGTACATAAAGCATGAGCAACGACCTGGCTCAAGAGAACCAGTAAGAAGTGCGGGATTTAAACTGAAAACCTTCCTACAGAGAGGTGATGCCCATACCCACTAGACCACCTGCTGCCCACAGGATGTCCTGCTTTCGAAACCTGCTCCATGTTTCATATTCATCATCTGCGCATGATGCTTAACTGAAGGAAATGCTTGATTTTTTGTGGAATCTGTCAGAAATTTGTCTTTGAGACCAGAGCCTTAGTTTAATTGCTGCAGGCTTGAAGAGAACAGTCTTATTTATAGTAGTGAGCAGTTCTTTAAACTGGGTCCTTCTCGTCTTTCAGGTGAGGTATGGGTTGAGTTTGACCACTGAAATTTTCTGCAGCTGTATACTGTATCTGGGGAAAACAAGAAGATCACATATTGCTGGGCCTCCTGGAAGTCCAGTTCCATTATTTATGACTCCAGACTCCAGTGTTTCCATTGTGCTCTTGTTCTATTGAGTCGGACCAGCTAAGAAAAACCCACCTTGCAACGGCAGCAGCAAAGACTTGTGATGGCAGAAAGGTCCCTCAAAGCCCTGCCAGTTATTTCTCCTTCATGAAGGTTTCCTACTGGAGCCATATGGGATGTGTTTGTAGAGAAGAAGTGAATTATTTGCCCATTCTATAAAGACAGTTGGGTCTATGATGAAGTTCAAGGTGATGCGAGAAGCACTGGGTAATTACTGTAGCCCAGCAAGAGCTCAGCAATGCTCCATTTCTGGCAGCTTGAAGGCCCATAAAGGGTCCAAAACTGAAATCCCTCCGGTTGTTGGTTTTAGCCTGTCCGGTGGTGGAACAAACTTCTTCGGTCCCTC
This sequence comes from Scleropages formosus, assembly GCF_900964775.1. Lineage (NCBI taxonomy): Eukaryota > Metazoa > Chordata > Actinopteri > Osteoglossiformes > Osteoglossidae > Scleropages > Scleropages formosus. Next base: position 31,727,151 of record NC_041814.1, on the reverse strand, counting down.
ATAACTGCTTAACCCACCCCATTCCACAAGAGTCTCAAACATATCTCTTTCAAACCCATTACCCTCCTGATCTCCTAACAGATATCTGCTATGATTGTCTATGTATTTGCTATTTCAATGCCACTTCTATAAATGCTACTGGAGGGATGTGAACCACCTACTTGTGGTTTAAGACACAAAAGCTGTGTCCCCACAGTCCTGTGTCTCTGTCTAAAGCTCTTTCTCTGTTGTTGGTGTGATTCTTTTTCACTCTGAATTGTGTGTCACTTTGCAGACAAGCCTCTGCTAACTTAATAAATGTAAATACAAATGTAAATGTAAGGTAGAGGAAGCTGAAGACCCTTCCGATCCACAACAGGCATTCCCCCTCCACAAGCTTTCACCCACTCAGTGACGCTATCTAGTCTTCCTGACTGCTGCTCCTTGGGATGCATCCTCAGCGGAGTTGTGATGGTCATCGTGACCGCCCCCGTCCACACCTGCCTCCCATCAGGAGCCCAGCTGGACACCGCGGCTGTTTGAAGCTGCCAGGAAGGAAGGCCGCTAAAAGCATTCCTCCGCAACTCGATGTCAGCCGCTTTCCGCAGGTCGCCAGGGGAGTGGGCCACGATGTCAGAGCGCCTGGAAGCATCTTCTAAATCAGGCTGTCGGCGGCTGCGAGGTCAAGCGCCGCAAAGCGCAACGTTCAGTTCTCTGTGTGTGTGTGTGTGTTTGTATGTGTACCCCATGACTTGGAATTGAAAAAGTTCCCACACAAACGGAGGACTGTTCATAGTTCCACTCCCCGAAAGACGGGACTCAAAAAATACTTCATGTCATGTTTCACGGATATTTTACCGTTCTCTGTAGCTACATCGCCACCTTTCTCAGTGCTTCCTTTCTGAGGAAAGCAATAAAACAATTGTGGTAACCTCCACTCACATCACAGCACATTCTTCGAGCTGTTTAAAGACACCGCTTCAGGATGGAGCCATAAATTATTGCTAAAAGCCATACTGGGCATTTTGTCTGTCAGCAACAATCATGACACTTTTTAATATTTAATAGCCCATTTTGCAATGCTCACTGTCTGTTCAAAAGATAAATAAATAAATATCCAGGAAGCTGTGCTGAAAACTCAGTGACACTGTGATGATTTTAGACATTGAGATGTGGACACCGAATACATGTGTTTTACTGTTAACTGCAGCCTTTTGTCATTTGGTTGCTAATGGTCCTCTTCTCATCCACCGACATCTCCACGCGTCATCTTCTTACAGGACGATCTTCTTCTCTCAGTGTGATCACCTGTGCTTCCAAGAAATGTTGCAGGGAGAGACCATCAGTCATCATAAATATTGTTTCATAGAGCCTCCGAGTAGAAGGTGTGCTATTTGGAAGTGAACGCAAGCTGCGTTAACCACCTGTTAGCTGTGCTTCTCTCTTCCTCCACACGTCCCCAATATTGCCACCGAAATGCTGCACAAGAGAGATTTTATTTTTGTTTGCCAGAGTCTGTAATCAGTCGCGAGCCAAATTGCACACTAATCAATCAAGTGCGATGAAGACCCTGGACTGCGTGTCGAGTGTGGGACACCACTCTGGGGTTTTCTCCGCCTCTTTAGTTTTGCATGTCACTTTTTATAGCGTTTGTGCCCTCAGCCCTGGAGCGCACCGGTTCTGGAACTTAAGAAGGAGACGGGGACAGGTGAGTCCACCTTGGCTCCAGCAGACAAGCGCCTCCCCCCCCAGCCCAACCCAACCCAACCCAACCCAACCCAACCCATTTCTTCAAAGCACCAGAAAGCGTACACTTCCCAGTGAAGGTCAGCGGGTGTAGCGTCACCATCAGGCCAACGGAGGCACACTTCCAAAACCAGGGAGGGTGTGTCCCAATTTTTGTGGGAGGCTGCTGGAGGAGGGTTAGTTCCTTGTACTAAAATGCATTAAAACTAAACTGTGTACTTGAGCACTGAAGTGAATTTATGGAGAAGTGGAACTTTCCTTTGTAATTTCTGCCACTGATGCTTCTTACCTGGAGTCAAGTGCATTTGTGAAGAAGCAAGGCTTTACTCTGTTTCCCTCTGCTTATTACTTTTTCAGTTGTTCATGTTCATAGCTTTCACTTTCTCTGGGATTTCTCCAAGCACTGGTGGCTCCCAGTATCAGTCTTCCAATCACAGTTCAGCATTGACCAAGTTGAGCATTGTCATCTTCTCAGTCTTCCAATCACAGTTCAGTGTTGCCCAATCAGAACCAATTTTGTCTCACCCTCATTGACAACTTAGTTCATTCACTTCTGGGAAAGTGGACTCTGAGCAGGAAAGTGACTTTAAATATCTTCAATGCTCTAAGAACACACACACACACACACACACACACACACACACACACACACACACACACACACACACACACACACACACACACACACACACACACTTTCTGAACTGCTTGTCCTATACAGGGTCGCAGGGAGCCAGAGCCTACCCAGCAACACAGGGCGTAAGGCCGGAGGGGGAGGGGACACACCCAGGACAGGACACCAGTCTGTCACAAGGCACCCCAAGTGGGACTCGAACCCTAGACCCACTGGAGAGCAGGACTGTGGTCCAACCCACTGCGCCACCACACCCCTGTACTCTAAGAACAATTTTCCCCCATTCTTTGACAGGGGAATCTGTTAGGAGGTTTTTATTATTTTTATTCTTTACTCGAAAACATGCTTCCAGACTTATAAGAAATGTTGAGCTAATATTACAACAAATATTTATTACTAAATCAGTGAACTAATATGGCGTTTACGCACACATACACACACACACACACACACACACACACACACACACACACACACACACACACACATTGACTGAAACCGCTTGTCCCAAGCAGGGTCGCAGCGAACCGGAGCCTAACCCGGCAACACAGACACATCCAGGATGGGATAATATAGCATTTATTTTAATCAAATATTGAAAACTTCTCTTAATTGTAGAGTTTTCTCCACTTCAGTCCTCCTCCTCCTCCACATTTTTTTCTTTCGCTCCAAGCTTTGCACAAGTGCCCTGACTGGAGTAATTCTGTTTTCAGTAGCGGTACCTTTACCTGACTACTCTACACCACTGCACTCTGCTGCGCCCCGTCCCGAAGGCTCAGCCGTCCATCAGCATGGACTTTGTGCAATGACTCACGTCCAGTCGTGGGTTTCTATCTAATTATCCTCTTTGTTTGTTTTCTTTGAAGACAGGAGTTGGGATTTTAACCCTCGTGTTTGTGCTTCTTCCTCCCCAGTTCCTTCCAGGTGAACGGCCACCGCTGTGTGTCTACGGGGCGCCACGGGATCCCTCAGCGGCTCCCAGATTGGATCCACATGCGGCGAGCCCTCAGCTGGATGCCTTTCTTCTCCGGCCATCAAAGTGTCCCGCTCGAGCTGCCATCTGCCAGGACCACGAGAGCTATTAGTCACAACACAGAAAGGCAAATGTTCCCGGTGCTACGGCATGAAAAAGACAAAATAAAACATTTATGCAAATTCCATCAGAGGAATTTCAAGCAGTCTGTTTTCGCTGGAATGTGAAACTTTTAACAGATGGTCTTTTATTGGAGAGATGTGCTTGTAGCATCCACCATAATCCGCACCGTAAAAATCTCTGCTGGCCTCACCTGAAAGCGTTTAGTTTAATGGCGAAACGTCTGCATCTTATGGTTTTATTTATGGCTCGCAAATTGCTTAATAACAGCTGATTGGTGCCGTACCAGCGGGGAGCGAGCGTCACGGCTTGCGCTCACCTTCAGGAGAAGCTTTGCCGCCGGTTTCAATCAGGCTACGTTTCGGGACGGTCGACGAGCCAGGTCAGCCAGCCGCTGGCGCTGGGCTTCGAGTCGCCGCCTCTCAGGCGAAGGCCATGGGTTTGAATCTCACCTGCTGCTCTAGTATCTCTCATCTAGGTACTTACCCCGAAGTGATACGGTGAAAATTACCCTGCTGTATAAATGGGTGAACTGGTGTAAGTAGCGCAGGGTGAAGAAAGGCATATATAATGATAATAAAAACCTTGTTTTGGAGGACGCGGCCTTCAGCACCGCACTTCCTAGGCAGAGTCAGGTGTGTGAGACCAAAATAACCCCTTGAGGCCCCAAGTTCTCGCATATGTACGGAGGCTCACCCACAACCCATCACTTTCAGTGCTGGCGACTCCAGCAGGACAGCCTCACGGCGGGTCACTCCTGGAACCCGGGCACCCAGCATGCCATGGTTGACCACCGTTCTGTTGACCCCATGACTTGTGTGTAATGAGAATCCTGTGTTTGGGTGACTTGTCTTGGGAGTGGGGGAAGTGGGGGGAGTGGGGGGGGGGTGCTGACCCCACCTCCCCATCACCGTGTCTGTAACTCTCCTTCCTCCACCACGGGACACGAACAAGCATCCTTCACAGAACCAGCCCCCTGCGGCAACCTAGTGCAGAGAGACTGGTCCGTTCTTCTACCAGACCTATGTCCCACAAACCTGGAGGAGGAGTTTGGCCTGTAGGGACATTTCTGCTCGTCCCTCTGACAGGAAATGGACCGCGGTCCTGGGCACGGTAGTCGTCGTGCGCCCTGCAGAGGTGTCACTGGAGCGCTGCTGCCACGGAGAGGCAGGAGGAGGGACCTAACAGGGACGCCTTCAATGACAATTAACGGGACCAATTCTGGCTGCTGAGAGCGGATGTGGGAATGGGTGCGGTTGCCGTGGTGACCCCCAGGGGTCCCTTCAGGACCAGACATGAGTCGCTGTCACGAGCCCTGCGTGTGAGTGAGTGACGGTGGCAGCATTTAACGAAGGCAGGACAGCTGCGGAGGCCGTTAAAGTGGCCGTTAAAGCAGGAATAATAGCTGAGCATGTAACCTAAATGTACCGCGGTATCCCAGAGTTCTAAAAACAGCGCTGGAAAGTCACTCAGATTGGACACACACACAGAAAAACACACACTCGCAGGTGCTTTGTGCTGAAATGAAAGTACGAGGCTGGGCTGCGCCCCTGCGGACCCCCACATCGCGTCAGTAACTAGGGCAGAAGAGCGACGCACCGGCGACTCATATCTGCAAATTAATTTATTTCCACGACAGCGCAGGGAATTGAGACATAAAGAGAGTAACAATCACATCTATTTATATTCCATTCTGTGAAGCGGAGTGAAGAAAGGGAAGGCACCAAACTATTGGACACTGGTGGGAGGGGTCTCACCTCTTTGGGGGGGCTGATGTTAGCGGAGCGCTGCTGAAAACACAGAATAATACATTTTACATTATTGACAATACATTACATTATTAGTAACAGATTTTACATCTTTGAGAAATGCTAGGTTCACAGTCCAGACATGGTCATGTTCAGGAGTCCAGAGCCCTGCTGCTCGTTGACCGCAGTGTACTGTGTGATGTGAGAGCGGTTAATGTGTGGCATGCGCGCGCGCGTGCACACACACACACACACACACACACACACACACACACACACACACACACACACACTGGCCAGGTTTGCCAGCAACCAGAACTGCGAGATGGTCCAGCTCACAAAGCAGGCATGGGTGGAGACCTCAGAGGTGGCGTGACGCTGCCAGGAGGTCTGGGTGGTCTTCCTGAGGGAGAAATGTGGTCTTCCAGAAGGCCCACAGCTCTCTGGTCCAGTCCTGTGGTCTTCTGGAGGCACCACGGTTGAAACACCAATGTCTCTGAAGTGTGGAGACTTCAGTATCGTGGTTAATTTGTTTAATCTGATGTAGCCAGTGAGTGGCGGGTCGAGGGCTGGTCAGCAGGAACCTGTGTGTGACCTCCAGAAGGGCCCAGGTTGTAGAGGACAATGACATCATCACTTCCTTCTCCATGGGGGTTCCGCCCCCTGCATAGCCAAAGGGACGGAGAGGGGCCTGGCCACCCCTCCACCACCTCCCAAAAGCAGCTCTAATTAGAACGGCGTCAATTAACATAGCAACGATGAGCGTCCAGGAGACGGGGCCGCCCTGCCCCATGACCCCAGGTGTTCCGCCCCCATCCCACGGTGGAAGCAATAAACCAATAAAAGGCAAGTCAGTGAATCAGGGCTCTGTCCTCCTGCCACCTTTTTGTTGTCGCCGCTTTTCTTCTAAAAAAGAATAGAGAAGAAAAGAGCCGCTCATAAAGTCAGGCCCCGGTTTACTCGGTGCGCGTAACCCTTAATTAGTCGGCCCTGGGGGCGGGGCTTCCTGCTTGGCCCGGAACCTGGGTAAAGGTTTTAGCAGAGTCCTTCACATGAGACGGGAGCGAGAGTGAGGTCGAATCCCACGGCCTGTTCGCTCCCTCGTCTTCTGTGTCGCTGTCACTGAAGAAGCCGGAAAATAAAACTGTTGGTGTAAATTATGGGAATTTAAAGAGCGCCGGAATCTGTCATTTATGTACTTACGATTGATTTCAAGGGCTAAACGTGTGTCTTGGGTTGTGTACATGTTCTCAAGTGTTTCATAGAATCGGAATCATCCTGGTCTCAGCAGCACATTCAAGTTCAACTCCCTGCGCATACTGATCTACAAGATGGTTATAGGATCAGCTCCTCGATACTTGCAGGACATGTTCACTCCCTACAGCCCAGCAAGGGCGCTGTTCTCTTCCGCCTCTCGCTGCTCAGTCGTCCGACTCACAGGGGGTTCAAGGCTGAACGTCCACAGGTTCTTGGTTTTGTCCCCAATGGTGGAATGAGCTCCCTTTGTTCCTCAGAGCTGTAGCCCAAAGAGAAACAAAGTTTCATTCCTATCGGTGGAATGACAATGAAGTTGACTTTGAATCCCTCCCATATTGACGAAGGGTCTTGAACCCATCTCTTTGAGAGCTATTTCTCTCCTGGTCTGCTGACAGCTCCATCAGTGAGTCCAACACAATCTGCTGCGATTCTCTAAGTATTTACTATTTGAATGTCACTTCTGTAGGGGCTGCTGGAGGGATGTGAACCAGTAACATAGTGGTGTCTTACACACACACAAGCTGTGTGTCCATAGTCCTGTGTGTGTGTCTTTACTCTCGATGTATTGTGTTTACTCTGAAGAGAAGCACCTGCCGGTTGCATAAATGTAAATGTAAACTGTGGCCTTGGACCCAAATTTACCGTACATTTTCACAGCTGTGTTTGGGGTTGAAGGATGCACACACACTGAGGGATGTCCAGCATTAATGGTGTTTTTTTAATCCTCAGGTTTGTCCTGCATATGTCTGTGTCTCTGCAGGTCCTCAGTGGTGCTGTTGCCCCCCCCCACCATGCCACACCGCTGCAAAGGACCCGTTTCAGGGTGGAATGCCCTGCTCTGTTTGTGCACCAGCTGGTGTCCAGCCAGAGCCCACTGGTGTGTGTGTGTGTGTGTGTGTGTGTGTGTGTGCAGTGAGACAGACTGAACCCCCGCCCCAGTGCGCCCCCTTTGGTTGTGGTCCTTGGTGGCCATGCTGACCTCCCCTCTGAGAGTAGTGTCCTCCCGCTCAGAACCACCAGTAACACCAATTTCTTCATTATTCAGGAGCTCCGGCACCAACCCTCCCCCCCACCACACACACACACACACACACACACTGGTGATGAGGGTCCAAAGTTCAGGATGAAGAGGAGGAAGAGAACAGCATCACAGCTGTGTTTGTCCATAACACGCCAAAGCGACATAGCAGTGCTGCTATACCCCCCCGGGGGGTGGGGGGGGGTTTCATACCGTAGTTATAAATAGGACAGACAATTAACGGCTAATCGGATCAGTTAAGCCAAGGGGATCATCTGGAATGAAAACCTGCGTCCGCAAGGCCCTCTGGGAGCCGAATTCAATCCCCGCTGGTTTACGGGGTGTGGATGGGTCCCCGGGACGAGGAGGGCGCTGGCGCGAGGCGGGTGGGGGCTAACGGGGTGGAGCTGCACGAGTCCCTGTAGTTACTTTCTAACGCTGTACAAACAAACAGAGGGGGGTGATTGGTGTTCAGAGATGGGGGCCACTTCCTTTCCGGTGGTATCTCTGTGCACCAAGTTATGCCCCCCACCTCCCCCAACCCCCCCAACACGCTTGAGCCTCTAACTTCACATTTGGTGACCAGCTGGACTGGAGAGCTGCAGCCTGTCCATTTGCTTTTCCTGCAGCCTCGAGCTCCAAAATGTAATCCTCTTACCCTCCCGCTTCCCTTTTCTCCCTTTTACCGCAGTTCAGTGACACCGAAATAAGTAACATGGTAACAAAGGTAATAACAAAAATAACTCTCCACCTTTAATTGTGGCATGTACCACCACTGAGATTTCTCTTATTAGGGCACACGGGCTCTGGCTCCTCCCACTGGCACCACAAAGCCTGAAATACACGCCCCCGCAGCAAGAGAAAGCTCCGCCCCCTTCAGGGTACCATCTACCTCATCCATGTTTTACTACTGTAACTTACTGTGTTCTGCCTCTGTGCCATTACAGAGCAACCGGTTTGCCTCCTCCCACCTGATAGCAGAAGGCAGACCCGCCCCTTCCTGCTCATCAAACACACACAAGCTCCGCCCCCTGCCGCACGCCACTTTGAAATATGTGCCCTGCCTCCAAAAACTTGGGAAAAAAATCGAATTAATATATTAATTTTTAAAATATGATGAAAAATACAGTGCTAGTTGATTTATACACGCATTTATATTTGATGTAAGAGCGCTCTGTGTCCGAGCTAAGAGTCGTGTCCCCGAAGTGAGCAGATGAACCGAGCGTGTGAATTATTGATGGGTAATGGGCACCGCGCTCACAGGCAGAGCGGTTATTGTTTTGTGGGACTGATGGGAAGGGGTCAGGCCCTCCAGCTTGGCTGGGGATATTACTTTGTGTCTCGTTTATTACAGTGCACTTCCCTCATTTTATGATGTAATATAAATACAATGTATATTTTAGGAGCTGCGGAAATGCGGGCCCCTTGTTTACGAACGCTCCTTACAGAGGCTGCCCTCTGCCTCCAGGCTGTGTTTTCAGAATCCAGAATCCTGCTGCTTTATGGAGCTGGAAAGAGGCAGATGTTCAGAAACAAACTCTGCGTTTGTGACGGTGGTTCCTGGATTCGTGTTGGAGAACAGAGCAAACAGGGAGCGTGTACAAGACAATGTGTGTGCGTGTGTGTGTGTGTGTGTGTGTGTGTGTGTGCGTGTGTGTGCTGCATCAGTGAAACAGCCTGGACTGCGACATCATTAATGTGTTGATTATAACGTTGTGGGCGGGGCTTAGGCACGACACCCAGACTGCAGGTGGCACGCCGCACACAGACGTGCACAAATGGTGTAGATGCGCACACCGATGAATGTCTGTACCGGCACAAACACTGCAATGCACTCGCTCCTCGTTGAACGAACGGACGAATTTTCACAGCTACGCTTGTTCCACGTTATTTTCTCCACTTCGTTGTTTAAAATGTCAATTCTGCAACCGAGTCGTTTACCCTCTGAGCCAGTAGATGGCAGTAAAGAGCACTCTAACGTATCAGGAGTGCGCGACCGCCTTAATTCAGCTCAGTTCCTCCGTGTTTACAGCTCGTGTCGGCTGTTGCCGGGCGTCAGCGGTCGGTGGCAAGATGAGGAACGTCGCATACGTTTGTGGGATGAATCAGTGAACAGTCAGCATTGAACAGTGGACACATTGTGTTTTCATCTTCAGTCGCTCTGTATTGCCTTTCATTGTAATGTAGCTAGGGGGTGCGGTGGCGCAGTGGGTTGGACTGCAGTCCTGCTCTCCGGTGGGTCTGGGGTTCAAGTCCCGCTTGGGGTGCCTTGTGGCGGACTGGCGTCCCGTCCTGGGTGTGTCCCCTTCCCCCTCCGGCCTTACGCCCTGTGTTGCCGGGTAGGCTCCGGTTCCCCGTGACCCCGTAAGGGACAAGCGGTTCTGAAAATGTGTGTGTGTGTGTGTAATGTAGCTCAAAGTTAACAAAGCACTACGAAGTGTCAATTTTACGATTATATATGTTAAAGTATCTCAAGTCGAATGAATGGAGGGACATCTGCATAACCTACAACGTTCTATTGATTGTGACTTGGGGGGAAGCGACCTGCGCGCAGAAGGAGTTACAAACGGACTTCCGGTGCCACTTGGTGGGGAGGATGAGGAGCCCCCGTTCTCTGAAACACGCATGGTGACACAAACGCTGAAATACACGAAATACATCAAAGGGAGCCCATTAGCACGGAACCTCGTGGGAGTGGAACCGGCAACCCTGTGGTCACACGCAAAGTTCCTTAACCGTTACGCCACTTGCACACTGTTGCTCTTGGAGCGCCGTCTGAGGAGCTGTAATGGGCTGTTGATGCTCTGCTTGACACCCATCCCGTCTTTGATCCCGGGTTTCGGAGCTGCTTGCCGCAGCAGCGGGGGTATTAGCGGGATTTCTCTCAGCCTCCGCCAGGAAAGACAGCCGCTTCGGTAGCCTTTGAGAGGCTGACACGTTGCCTGGTTTTATCACCCTTTCTGACGCCGCTCCCCTTACTCATTGAGGGGCGTTTCAGCGGCCTGACTGCTGGGAATAAAAACATCGGCGGTCATTTTTCAAGCTTCCCACGGAGTTGCCAGCTCCGCTGTTCTTGGCCCCGACACGCTGCACGTCAAGAATTTCTCCGCTTTGATGTAGCTCAGGGGGCGGGGCTGAGCGGCGCAGGTGTAATGGAGCGTACCTGGCAGACGGGCCCCCGGTCGTCGCGGCGGACGCCGAGGCTGCGGTAGCTCTTCTCACGCCCGGTTCTCCTTCCTGCTCTGGCTCCCCCCTGCCTTCACCTCATTTGTAACCCAACACGCATCTCGAACTGCCCCCACTGGCCCAGCCGCTGGCTCCTGACCTCCGAGATAGCGCACGCGTGATAACAGGAAACACGTGTTCCCACAATCCCCTGCAGCAATGGTCACTGCAGCCTGGAGAAGGGTTCCGCAGGTCAGAAGGAGCCCGATTTCACCGTTCACTCCTCTCCCCCAGTTTCTCACTTGTCCAGATTATTAATTCCACTTAATTAAATAATTGATTGATTCACGTTTTTATTTGTCTCTTCTGTGACGCACGGTCCACAGTCTCTGCCGCCACCCACCTTCCAGTCCTCCCAGTCCTCCCATTGGCGAATGTCACCACTCTCACCGCTCCAGCATTCAAGTGTCTTCCTTGAGCTGCTCCATGCATGTTATCACGGTGAATCCGTGACATCTGGTAGCGTAGCAGTTAGAGCTGCTTCTGTTGCACCCAAAGGTTGCAGGTTTAAATTTTACCTCTGGCTGTAGTATCCGTGAGCAAGGTACTTACCCTAAATTGCTCCAGTAAAAAAAATTACCCTGCTGTTCAGATGGGTGAAAAATTGTAGGCAGATTGACACTGTAAGTTGCTTTAGAGGAAAAGCATGAGCTAAATGAATAAAAGTTAAGCTGAATTTTTTTTTTTTAATTTTTGTATATGATATTGTTATTCTTTTTTTGGAGGGTGCGGTGGCGCAGTGGGTTGGACCGCAGTCCTGCTCTCTGGTGGGTCTGGGGTTCAAGTCCCGCTTGGGGTGCCTTGCGGCGGACTGGCGTCCCGTCCTGGGTGTGTCCCCTCCCCCTCTGGCCTTACGCCCTGTGTTACCGGGTAGGCTCCGGTTCCCCGTGACCCCGTATGGGACAAGCGGTTCTGAAAGTGTGTGTGTGTGTGTGTGTGTGTGTGTGTGTGTGTGTGTGTGTGTGTGTGTGTGTGTGTGTGTGTGTGTGTGTATTCTTTTTTTTTATGTGTTACCCAGGTTTTCCTTATGATATTAGGCATCATTCAGGGTGATTTGGGGTGAGCAAGGAATGGGTTTGGAAAGAATAGAAATTTTCCCCATAAAAGTAATGGAATAAGTAGCTTGAGTAATATCTGGATTTTTGATATTTGCTATTTAGGAACGAATTAGGATCAGATAACTGGGGAGACATGATCAGTAGCTGGAAGTCGTATACAGGAAAAGTCGGACTTTGTTGTCTGAGGGTGGGCAAGTGTGGGGTTCCTCAGTGCGTCCTGAGATCTTTGGACAGCTCTGCTAACCAGTCACCTCCAGGGTCGCTGTATCCCTGTTTGGTCCATATGATGCGCAAGGCTTTTCTATTTCTGTCTTTGGGATGAAGGTAAGTGCTCGAGTGCTCTGACCACAACATCAGAGTTTGGCGTCAGCGCAAAAGTATTCGGTGAGCCTCCATAGAAACCCACACCCCACCCACCGGCCAGCGCCCGTCTCAAGCGCCCGTTAACTGGCAACGTTCCCGTCCGAAGGAATCATTCTAAGGTGGTGGAAGCCATAAAACCAGGATTCAGGTGCCCCAGCGTCCCAATCCCCCTCTAATAGACAGGCGTACCCCCACAGCAGGGGTTCTTATCTCCTGTCTGGATCTACTCAGGTCTGGCCACATGCAAGACTGACATGAGGTCCATGCTTCCCACCAGAAATGAGGAGACTGGAGGGGGAGACGCAATGCCACTGCAATTATAACCGACAGGACTTCGTTGACCCAGCGCTCTTGGTTCTCCTACACCCCACTTATCATCCTCAACATCAGAACCTCACGACCTCATCTTCTTCCGTCACTTTTGCTTTGTTGTCCTCTCTGCTCCATTGGGCTCCTGAAGGAAGGGCCGTACAAAAGTCTGATTTTAATTCCTTTTATGTGCAAGTTGAAAGGAAGCAGTGGAACACATGTTTTATAGTTTATTTTAAAATGAAATGAAATATGAAAAAATGTGCCACTTTCCATGAGCATACAGTACGTATCTTTCACATCCCAGACAAAGCGCACGGATTAATCTGAAGTAAATCTACTTAGATGATCTCTCTGCCTCAAGTAGATGCCTTGCATGTAATATCTATTTTTGTTAATTTATTACTTAACATTTACTGACAGAAAGAATTATTATGGAGATTAAGATGAAAACAAATCCAGATTTTGGCATGGGACAAAAGAGTGATGAAACACAATAGCAGCTCATCAGTGTGGACGCTGAGAAGAGCTTTGTGACAGACCCAGTTGAGAAGATTGGTTTCAGTTGCTAATGCCGCAGTTCCAGCAATAGGCATGTTTTATCAGGGAGGAAAGGAAAACATTACATAACTATCATTCTTGTCTTAGCTGCTGGGAGTATTTCTGGAAGTGAATGTGCTTTCAGCCTGAGGAGGAAGATAAGGAAGAAGTTTTGGTTTTTTCGAAGTGCGCTGGTGCTCATGGTACCTGCTCCATGTGAGAATTCCCCAGTAAAGCTGTGGGTGTTCGCAGCTCAGGGAACCTCGACATCTGAAACGTGTCTAAACACCAAAATGACAGCAGCACAATGAGAAAGATACTGCATAACTCATGTCTCAACTCAGTTCATCTCAACTCAACTCAGTTCATCTAAGCTCAGCTGAATCAGCTCAAGTCAACCCAACGCAAGTCCTGTTAGAAGCGGATAACGCTGTCCCAAGTGAGTTTATGAGCAGTCTAAGGAAAAATGATTCCACAATTCGTATATAAATTGATTGATATAAGAATTACTCAGCCACAAGAAGCACAGATGATGCAAAAACGCACAACCACAGCAGAGGTGGCACAAAATGGTCAGAGCTGTAGATTACTGCGAGTGGCCTTCTAGTAGCTTCTCTTGATGGATGAGATCGGACACCAGGCAGCAGCGAAACAACGAAACCAATGAAATTTTTCCATCAGTGATGCTGAGTGTGGAAACATGCTTTTGTGTGTATTTCAGTGCGGTCAGCATCAGTCCAGTGTTTCCCCAGAAGAATAACACTTAAATCCAGCAAATTAACAGCTAAGATTAAACTGAATCTTTGATCCACCATTTCAGCGTAATATCAAAAGCACATGGTGGACTGGTTCCACTTGGTGGGGAGGGGCGTCCTGTCACTGCGGGTTTCAAACTTGAGGGTAAATTTATACTCGTACTTTGAGCAAGGCCTCCTCATTCCATATCTTTCAGCCTCATTGAGTACATGACCCTTCCCCCACATGACAGCATCTCTTGCTGCCACAGCCAGTTTTGGCATGTACACACACAAGTTTAAAATGTGCCTTTGTGAGGCACAAACACGTTCCTGTGTGCCTTTTCGGGAGGGAGAGAGGGGTTCGTTGCTCATTAGAGCACTTCTCTCGCTAATGTATGGCTCGGCCGGCGTTTAATTAAGAACATGCAGACTCACTTTGTTTGTAACCCAAAATGGTCGGAGGCGATGGCTGTGGGACCCGAAACGCTGCTCTCATTTATCTCGCTGGCCCGGCAGCGATGTAAGGGCGCATAGGGTACAAGCCGTGACACAGTCATCTAAAAACATCAGTCCCTTGTCAAGGTCAGCCTGGACTGTAATTTTGCAAAGCATGCGACCTGTTGGGGCGCCTCCCTTCCCTTTCGCTGCTTCATGGCTAATAAATCTATGTCAGGATTGAGAGCAACCTCCAACCGAACGACTCCCACCGGTGTGTTCCCGCTCCAGATGCGGCCAAGCTCTTCGTGGACCCAAATAATGTGATAATGGATGGTCCCTCGCTTGACTTAATCAGCACGTGCAGAGTGAGATGTACTGAGATGTACTGACAACTGCTTCCATGCAAGACCTTGAGACTGGGTCATTACCATAGTGATGGATGCTCAGGGTTTCTGCATCATTGACTAACTGATGTGTTTAGATGACAGGGAATGTGACTGAGGACTAGCATGGACTAAATAGACTACACATTCACAGTAAGTGAGGAGTAACCTAGACTTCAGCTTCCACGTTGGTCAACAGTTTTTGTTGACTGAAACATGGGCTGGACTTCAGCTTCTAGTGACAGCAGGTTTACAACTACTAAGTATAATCAGCATCCACACCTGGACAAGTAGACGGACACCTCGGAACAAAAAAAACGTGATTTGGAAAGCCACCTGCCTCAAGGGTTGCTACTCTAGCAACAGAGAGCAGCCGTTACTCTAGTGTTGTCTGCTCATTTTCTCTAATTCTGCTTCTGGGTCGTACTTCATCCACTAGGGTGCTGTACTTCAGTCTAGCCTGTGGATGTCTGTGGTCCATCAGGACTCCCCATGAACTTTGATAGTCGCCATGCAGCAGGACTTCTTCTCAATCCTTATCGTAGAGGGCCAACTTTTCAGAGAGTTAATACTTTTCCATATAGACCTGGTGTGAGGGTTATAGGTCAGATGCACTTCAGGCAAATATTGTGCTGAATTCTTCCCATTGAACTGAAGTTGACTTCTCACGTGCACTCGTACTATTTTCAAGGTAGGAAAGAATATGGAAACAGTTTACCATTGCCGTCTTCCGTTCATGTGTTCAGACTGTGGCAGGAAATCTACACAAGATGAGATCATGCAGATTCCACACAGACATTGCCGGTTTCAAACCCACATCTGCAACTACAGCCCAGGAGCTGTAAAACACCAGCTTTACCCGTTGAGTCACTGCCACACGGACATTGCTGATTGCTCTTTAAATTTAGAACATAACTCCATGAAAAACTGGGTTGCTTACAATTAAATTTTATTCTTCTTGAGCACTAATCAAAAGTTTGAGTTTACTTGCTGCCCCAAGATGGTCTGCTGGATGAAAATGCATGGATTCACAAATCTTGGCTCTTACATTAAGGCCCTTTATTCTCTATAACAGTCACCGGTATGGCTCTGTTGCTGCATATGACTCATACTCACGGTTCCTTCTAGAAGCTCTAAAACTTTGGGAGGAATTTGCACAACAGCAGTGTGTGCTGCTCATGCCCTCCCACCCTCATTTCCAAAGCCAGGCAGAAACAATGTACTCCTGTGAGTCTTCTGTTCAAAACATTCAGCAAAGAGACTAAGGACCATCAGCTGGCAAACTCTGGAGCATCTCCAATTCGACCGGTAACTGTCAAACGTGTCACCGAGGAGTCAAACTCAACTCAACTAGGGCTGAAATTGGTGGAGAAGGTAGGGTGTCGATCCATTCTCACAGATGACTTGTATGTCACTGAAGGCATGTTCTGTCACATCTGCATGATTTTGGTGTGAGAGAAGCTCATTGAGTCATCAGGTCCCTTTGCTGACTCCCTCGTGTCTCCGGGGACAGGTGGGGAGGGAAAACACAGAGGTGTGTCCAAGGGAGACCTGTAAGAAAGGCATGGGCCATTGACTCAGGCATCATAGAGGGCGCTGTAAAATGATCCTCCTCTGCATACAGGTTTTAGAAAAATAATTTTCACGTGGGCCATGTGTTGGACATGAAACATTCCAGAAGCATGGAATTATTACTGAGGGAAACCTAATCCATGCTGTGCATATGCCTGTGTGGGTTTGAGGGGGTTTGATCCACCCGCTACGGTTCAGAAGTATTTCCCATTGAAGGCTGGTTTGCTGCCCTGATTTCTTCCCACATTGCAGGTAAATGTCCAAAACGGTTTGCTTCTTTGGGGCTTCATGCAGGTTGCCTTTGATGGATGGACCACCTCAGTAGAAGTGTCTCCTGGGTTGGCATTGAGGAACCAGACTTCAGCTCAGATCATTCTTCAAAGAAACTCCACTGAAACACTCAACACAAGAGAGGCTGCTGAGAAACTCGAAGGTCTTGGGAATGATATTGATTATAATCTCCAGAGTGAAATGCATTTTCTGAAATATGATGGCATATGAGTATGTACTTTGTGTGTGAGGACATGTTTCTCTAACCTCGTGGGAACATTTTTAAGGATATGGATAAGAAAACTAAAAAATTGTGGGGCAAAACCCTGTAAGTAAAACAGATATATTTTCAGCTTGAAAAGGAAACCCAAAAAGCTTTCATATGTTGTTGAGACTTACATGCGTTTGCAGAGGCAAATTTAAGGTCCCACAAAGCTGTGTGTGTGTGTGTGTGTGTTTGCGTGTTAGAGTATTGTGTTATATTGCATTATTTATTGGCTTGGCAGACACATTTACCCAACATCTGGATGTTACCTGAGCCAGCTCAGGTTAAGTACCCTGCTCAGCAGGACTCCTCCCAGAATGAGAACTTCTAGGCTTTCAGTAACAGCTCCAGTTCCTTATCGCAGCGCTGCCTGCTGAGTTCGGTGTCCCGATGGGTTTCGTACGCGTGCTCCCGTGCAGCTCTCTGAGTGGACGCCCTACAGTGGAGTCGCTCGCGGAGCTTTCCTTACCCAGAATGCATTTTTCCTGTAAACCCAGCCGCATGTATGCAGAACTGGCTGTATTTGGTCTCCTTGAAAAACATTTATATTGACAGGCTGGGACCCTGTCATGATTCTGAGTTACCATCAACATGAAAGCTGCGAAGAAGCTTCCAGTGGAACTCCAGACTTTCAGAGATGACAGAGAAGCCTCAGCACCAGTAACAATAGTGAAAAAGAGGTACACAGAGTGCTGCATATGGTTTACACATAAAAAGTGGCAATTAGTTGGAATGAAGGGAATCACAATGACCACAATAGCTCGTTTGCTAATACACTTTTCCTCAATAAGCCATGTTGCAACTGATGAGCGGAAAACAAAAAACTCCCAGGCCAAAGAACTGGAAGAAAAACAAACCCCTCAAGTACCAGGTTCAGCCAACCCCTCCAGGGCAGTCTAGTGTAAGACAGTGGGTCTTTGCAGAGTGGAGATACAGTGAGACTGATGTGTCCTGTGCCCCCTCCCAAAAAAGCTGTCTTCTTTTTCTGCCAGTAATGTAAGCAAGAATAAAAATGAGGGAACGTTTAAGTTTCGCACTTATCAACCTGATGACAACGACATTTGCTGTGCTTGATAAATCTGATGAATTTCAGAAGGTCCACATGGTACATGATTTAGTGAATTAGTTGTGCTCATCACCCCAGCTGGTATACAGACCACCAACAATCATTTGAAAAAGACATCTATGGTGTCTTCTCAGTGGCACATGATCATAACTTAGGGTTAGGGGTCAAGGTTAGGGTTTAGGGTTATTGCAACATGTTGCCCCAGTTTTATGTAAGTGGAGGTATCGGCGCTTTCTCAGTCTACTCTTTCTGTCTCTGTTAATCAACAACAAGAAGAAAAATATTCCCAATAAACATGATGTATTTGCACCATCCAATGACAAAGTTATGACATGGATGGTAAATGAGAGGAATATTAAGGGAAAGCAGCACTTGGTGTTTTCTGCGTGACGTACAGGGGCAGCAGCTTTCTGCATTTTCTCTGCACTGCTCATTCGTACCCGGTACCCGCCCACAGAAACAATGCCTTTCCGGTTAACCGCTAACTGGCGCCCAGGGGAACCACGGAGCTGAGGGCTGATGGCCCGCAGACCCCTGCCGGGGTGCGTTCTCCTCCTGCCTCGCTAAATGGGCCTTGGATCGTGTGTGAGTGGAGAGGGCCGGCGCCGTTCTCTCCACGTGTGTGTGTGTGTGTGTGTGTGTGTGTGTGTGTGCGCTCTGAAAGAGAGTTGACACAACCGGCATGCTGACAAAGCCCCCCGTGATGCTGAGAGATTTTCCAGGTGGGTGCTTACCTGAGCCCAACAAAGGGATGCCCCAACCCAGCAGCGCCTCGCTGAAGGCCTGCATCGTAACAGCGCCGAAAACTGTGTCGGCGCTGGAAGTGACGAGGGCGGTGTGTTCGGTCCCGCCGTCCCGCACCGCGTCGTCTCCGAGCCGAATCGCTCGCTGCGCGCCCTTTCCGCACCTGCGTGAGCTCATCGCTGCAGCGTCTGAGCCGCCGAAGAGCCACGTGTTTACAATGAGACACGAGTTGATTTGGAAATATAATCAGAGCAAAGAGGCACACGAGTAAGGTACATCAGAGCACAGGGAAACACTGTGGCGATTGTTTCTCATCCGACGCGTTGCGTCTTCCAACTCCTGTCATTTCAGCTCCATCGTGCGGAAACCGTGTCGTGATCGATCCCGCTGTCCCTGTGACACGCTCCGAACGGCACCTTTCTTCTTGATGACTTTTTGGTTCATCGGTATGTTTTTTGCCTAAAGGCTCAGACGTCACCTACAGTTTTACACTTCTGAGCATTTAAACACCTCTACACGGTTCTGTTATTATTGTTATCATCATCATTATTATTGTTGTAATAATAATAATCACACACACACACACACACGCACACACTGGCTGAAACTGCTTGTCCCGAGCGGGGCTGCGGCAAACCGGAGCCTAACCCGGCAACTCAGGGCGTAGGGCCGGAGGGTGAGGGGGAGGGGACACACCGCGGACAGGACGCCAGTCCGTCACAAGGCACCCCAAGCAGGGCTCGAACCCCAGACCCGCCACGGAACAGGACCTGGCCAAACCCGCCACATGCCCGAATAATAATAATAATTTTTTGTAAAGAAATTCAAAGCATTTAACACATTTTCCACACCTGTGAATTTTTACAGGTACATCTGATGGTGGCAACCTCTCACTAGAGTACAAAAGAAGGACAGAAGGGGTCGAACCAGCAACCCTGAGGCTCAAAGTGAGCTTGCGTAAGACCTGCAGTGCCTCGTATTAACAGACTGCTGAAGTTATAATGACAGTTTTCTCAAGGAATGGCACCTTAACCGTTTTCTTACACTGAGGGTTGCATGGCAGGTCCCTGTCAGCTTCCTGTCTTTTTATTTTTATTTTTCCTGTCTTTTACACACTTATAGTTTGTGTGGTTTGGAATGAAATTTTACAGAAAAAACAAAACCAGACTCTTGGAGAATGTTATGTGCTCGTTGTCCAAGGCCCTGTTTGGGATTTCTGTACTCTAATATTTAATCCCAAATGCTCAAGTGATATTTTTGCACTATTGCTCATTGTTAAAGCAAACCAAAGATTTTTTTTGTCTCTTGGCAGTATTATCTTATTTCAAACATAAGCTCAACCTAAACTCCCTCAAAGACTGTGCTCAGGTTCACTTGTGCGACACACACACACACACACACACACACACACGTATGGGACAAAAGGGTTAAATCTGTTTTACAGCCCCATTTTACACAACAATCCACAGCTGGTTCCTGCTTTTCAAAAAAAGATGAAATCACACATTTTATATATTTATAGATCTCACAAGCTCTTTTCCACACTCCAGCGACACTTGTAAAGTGTTGTTCTCCAAAGAGGTTTTATGGAGAAAACCAATGGTGGTGCGAGGAGCCAGAAAGGAGCTCGTTCCCTCCAGACACGTGGTCCATTTCGAAGACGACGAGCCGCGGTTGGACTCCGTCGTCAAGGCAGTTCGATAAAAAGAGGTCGTCGTTCTCGCCAAGCGACAAACAAACCAATTTCAAAAGCTCGTCTCGCCCCGTGGAACGTGCCAAGTCCGAGTGTTTCATTCATTGCAAATGCTACATTCATACTGAGAATTTTTAGTATTTGCACGTGTTGATGCATTCACTGACTTACTGTGCTACGAACGGTCGACTCGTAAACTGTCAGCGATGTGAACATTTTCCGGTTCGTTCGTTTTTACTGACATTTCTTCACTGCTGTAAAACGTCTCCGTGGTGCTGAGTGAATGAGACCTGCGTTTGCCCTCTGAGCCCGTAGGTGGCAGTAAAGAGCACCAAAGCGGAAAAAGGAGCGTGGAGCCGCATTCATTCAACTCGCGTCCACGGTGTTTACAGCTGGTGTCTGGTGTTGATCAACAACGAGATGCACAGGAACGGTGCACATCTCGCAATTAACAGTCAGTGCCGTGTGGAACATAGCTGACACTAAACATTTTAATTTCTTTTCTTCAAGGGCGGCTAGTAGTGTGGTGGTAGGAGCTGCTGCCTGTAGACCCAAAGGTTGCAGGTTTGAGTCTCACCCCAGCTAGCATAGCCTTGAGGAAGGTACTTACCCTAAACTGCTCTGGTAAAAATCACCCAGATGTGTAAGTTGCTTTGGAGAGTGTTGGTTAAATGAGTAAAGGTCTAAGGAAGTGTGTTTTCCAGAAACAAAGCCACAAAAAAATGAGGGGTATCTTATTAACCTTCAGCTGATCGTGACTTAGTGGTAAAAGTGACTCCTGAGTTACCAACAGATGAAACTATGAACAGGTGTCCAGTCCTCAACAGGTTTGTAACGTAAGAAAGCAGTGAATGATACCCTTTTGTTGGAAACGTATTTTACTTTGCGGCTTGCTTCCTTTTTTATTTTTTTACTTTTTGTTTCTGCAGATCACTCTAAATGGGAGCGGAATGACACACACACACACACACACACACACACACACACACACACACATTGGAAAACAGACTTCAGCAGAGGCATATTTTTCAACATCCCCACATCACGATGGTGTCCAGGCGTCTCTGTGTTCGCACACCCCACACGTGTGTGACTGAAGTTCTGGCTCCCGTTGCGTTTACATACCAAACACCAAGTGCTGCGTCATAAACGCAGAGCAATTAACTTCACAGGTGCTTTCGGATCACATTTCAAAAAGGGTCTCTTAGACCTTAGACAGTCGCCTACGCGAGAACCAGGTGCCGACGACTGCCAGAACCCAGAGGGTTGGTTCTGAGCCTGTTAGCGACATGCTTTGCGGGGATTACCACTTCGTAAAGCACTCTTTTCACATCGCGTCACATCTGCGTTTCAGCTGAAGCTCTCAGACGTCCATGCTCAAATCCACGCATTTCAAAATCTAGGAATCGGAGGAAAGTTTTCTCGCCGGCAGAAGACCATGACCTCTGAGCTTCGACAATAAGTTAGGACATGGTACGCTGCCCTGTGCAGAGAACACACAGCTCTGAAGGGCTCCTTTTTGAAAAGAGACCAAAGGGTGAAGACACGGCAGAAGAGATGCGGTTCACTCCGGGCCATTCTACTTTTTATACTCTACCTGCAACAAGATCAAAGATGGGAGGTGTGGGTGTTAAACAGCCTCGGAGTAAAAGACGGGGAAAACACATTCCGTCGGAGTGTGATTAAAACAGAGAGGTGGCTGTACGGAATTTCCCGCACGGTTTTCACGTAACATCTCAGCACAAAGTTTCCGCTTTGTCCTTCTGGTGTGGCTTCAGCGCAGAGCGTTCTAGCACCTGAAGCGCTCTTGCTTCTGGTGAACTTAAAGTACGAACAAACACATCCAGCGTCCATGGAGAGGCTTCGTTATGAACGTCCTATGATGTCTTTGGTTTGGTTTCACTTGGAACTGGAGTAACTAGAGCAACTGCTGTTTCCGGAGAGTCGTCCACAGCCATTCTGGGTGCGATCGAGACTGCCGAACAGCACGCGGTAACTCGGAGTCCCATCGCAAGGGTTTTCTTTATTCAGTCGGAAGGGTTCTCCCAACACCCCTGGCACGCTTACATGTGTAACACCATCCTGGGCCAATGCAGACTTACTATAGGTCTTCTACCTTGACAGGAGAGTGCCACATCATTCATCTTCCATTCTTTGGGCTAAATCCACTGGGTCCACAAGTTCATTCTGATCCAGACCTTCAAAGGCCATTGTCTTCAGGAAACAGCTGGCTAAGAGTCGGACTCTTCGCTCACCAGTCGGGTGACTTCTCCATGCCCTTCCACATCAAACAGCTGCCCTTCTCTCATCATACACTCCATGCGCTCAGATTCCTCTGTTGCCTGATCCTCTACAGTGCTCTTAGCACCAGTCCCTGCACATGACAGGAAACTTGTAAAAATACTAATGAACCCACTTCTGAACGGAGTGCGACCTTCTCTTTTTTTCGGCCCCCAGCTGGAGACTCTCACCTGGGAAAGAGGACTAATCTGAACATCAAGGATGGTGTTCAGAGGGGCTCAAGACCTCAAACTATGAAGCCATTCCTTTATGTGCTAAACACTGTCTGCTTGTGGATTGTGAGTATTTGTGACAAAGCATGTCTGGAATGGAATTTGTCTCTCAGTGCTTGGCACCACCTAAACAGATGTAGGGGAAACGCAACCTGAAACCAGCCAGGTATGGTCTCTTTTCCAAAGACGATTCTTAGATGAACACTCCTGCATCTTGCTAATACACTGGTCACTCATCTTACAAGCGGGACCAAACCGACAAAGTAAATGCATGAGTGACAAATGAAAACGAGAGTATGTTATGTCCACAAACTCATACTCAGTCCT